>NC_045174.1:4427697-4453306 GCF_900700415.2 Clupea harengus | reverse complement strand
GTAGAGGCTATCGTGTTGTTTTATAAGAGCTTGTCTTTAGATCCCCCGGGGAGGTGGCAGGCGCACTCTACGCGGGGGTCTCGTCTTCCTGGGCCTTACTAAAGGGCGTCTCATTGGAAGATATTTGCAAAGCTGCAAGCTGGAGTTACATTTACATTTACATTTAGTCATTTAGCAGACGCTTTTATCCAAAGCGACTTACATATGTGCGACTTACAATGTATACACATTTTTACATTTACACTGATGGCACACTGCACATCAGGAGCAATTAGGGGTTCAGTGCCTTGCTCAAGGACACTTCGACAGGGAATCGAACTAGCAACCTTCTGATTACTAACCGACTTCTTTACCTCCTGTACCACTGCCGCCCCTATTCTCTGTCCCTGTTGAGTTCTCGCCACACTTTCATTAGATTCTATATGTTAGATGTGGCTGAACCTAGTTTTCTACATGGCGTTCTGCAGGCGAGCGATCTCTGAATCCCCTGGCCTGAGAACGATATATATGATAAGTGTGTTCATTGTGTCTACATGTTATGTTGCACATGAAACATCCCAGGGTGTTTTCCTACGGGCCTATGGTAAAGGTTGCCCTGTTAAATGTTCACCGCCAGCTGCCGTATGAACCTCTAGGAGGGCAAAGGCTTCAATGACCGTGGTTACATGGATTCGAATAACTGCCTTAGTCGGACTGAAATCGCATTATCCGTTTCATGTAAGCACCTTAGTCGGATCGTAGTCGGACCGCACATAGTCGGACTAACACCCCTGGATAACTCGATCCGATCCAGTTGATAGTTCGACTATTGCGGCATGTAACGGTGAATTGGATAAGGAACTGGACTTTGCGTCTTTGCGCATGCTTGAGATCCCGCCGCCATCCTCCCTCCTCCCTGCCAGGTCGTGACCCGGAAGACGAAAGAGACGATACGTTGTCTCAGCTGTTCATACTAATGACACGTTTATTTATGAATATCCTGCAGACTGTCTCACAAGCTTATTCTTGTTGACTATGAACAAACATAACAGAAGAGGTCCGAAGATATGAGTACCTTTACAACCCCTCCTTAAAAACGTATAAGGACGTTCAAATTACGATACTTATGTGGTGCCAGTGTTGACAAAAACGTTGACTGCGACTGTTTGGACAGAGCGCGCTAATTCACCGAACAAATACTTTCATATTAATTTCCCACCACTTGTTAGTCATGTCATCCATTCATATCGATGTGAATCAATCAATACTAATACATCTTTAACTGTGATGTGTTTTTGTTTCATTTCACAACGTATTTACTGTATAATCAACGATAGCAGGTGCCCGCTTGTAAACAGTCCACATTTTATTTGCTTAAAACACACAGCAGTACTGTCAAATCAGAAAGCAAATCAGCTGTTAAAGGGCTGTTACCTGACCAAATACCTTTCAAACTCGGTGATAGTATTCACAACTAATTTGTTCTTCATTCTATCAAATATGATGAAGTGTGGTCCGCGACGGCCACAAGTAAATTATTGCGACATTATTGCGACATGGAGCAGGGTTCCAGATGCTTTGCCTTGCGCATTGTCATATCTATAACTAGCCTACTGGTACGTACAAAAGGAGAGCCCGCGAAAATCATGTGTGCGCTAACAATTGTCTGGCGCCAGGTCTTGGGTAGGAGGCATGTTGTTCCGGGGATATTTAGTTAAATGGTCCGCGAATTTTTATTGGCTAAGTGGTCCTTGGTCTGAAAAAGTTTGAGAAACACTGCTTTATAGACAATAACGATCATACACTCCCATTGCACTCAAACAACCACACTCAAACGAGGAGATATTGTATCAATTAGCCTATTAAGTACTGTATTTATTGATTGCAAAGAGTTCAACGTTACAGCAACATAACTTTGCTCCGGTCGCTAAATCTGATATATCCGTGTGCATCATCGCTCTCCCTCTCTCTCTCTGCCACACCCACCCTGTAACCTACGTGTTTATACATTATAGAAGCAAGACCATTATATTGTAACAAATCACGGAAGCGTGGTATATTTGTTATGGCTTTTTATTAAACACAACACACTGTCACAATGGCACGGGCTTTATGCCCACGAACAGACTGTGCTACCGTCACCCACCTGTATAAGCTCTGTCCCAACACAGAACAACGACATGTAATTAGAACGGTAAGGAACATATAGCCTAGGGAACGTCATGCATAACATAAAGTATAACAGTATGCGCCCGCTGCACGGCATTACGGGGCGACTATGCCGACACGTTATAATATTCTGGTTTAAAGTTAATGCTTGTGAAATCAGCTGTCACTCGACTATTACCTGACCAATACCTGTCAAACTCGGTCATAGAAAAATATCATGAATGCATATTTATTACGATGGGGAAACTATAAAATCGGAGTACGGACAACTAATGCCCAGCGTTGACGATGCAGATATAGAGCTGGAAACAGCTAAATGACCTACAGCCCAAATGCAGTGAGCTTTATCAAGCCCTGGAAAGTTCGGCACATTTGCCCGTTTCCACAGCGTCTGCTGAGCGGTCATTCAGTACAATGGGGCGTCTTAAGACATATCTTACGAAGTACGATGACTGACAAAAGACTGACTGGACTTGCTCTTATGAATATTCACACAGATTTGGAAATCGACAGCGAAGAAGTACTTAAACAATTTGATGCAACTGGCAGAAGGGCAATGCGTTTTGGCTGTAACCCATTATTTGCGCGCGTGTGTGTGTGTGAATGTGCATGCGTTTCTCTCGCCTTTTATCTTTCACCTTTGAATAATGTAACTTATAAACACATCGGCCTGGCAGAAACAAACAAACAAACAAACAAACAACCCAAGAGGCAACACGCATTTCTGGACCGATGAACAGACGCGATTCATGCTCAATCAACTGTTGTTGTTATTGGTAGTGGTGAAGAGGTCAAGCGGAAAGGGCTGTATCACCACTAGTTGTAATAAAAACAGCGCCACCTATCGTATCGGATATGACATGCTTTCGGCCAATGATTCGATTTATTCACTGCCATGTACATTGGGATAATAGCACCTACCCTCGAAAGAAAGCATAGTCCGACTAAGCAAAGATTCGAATTATACCATCATGTAAACACACTGAGTAAAGCTGGTGTGTGTGATTGGCTGCCACTGTATTATCACGCAGGAATGTATAGGGTCCCATACTGTAATATAGCAGTGAACTGCGATAAGGAACGTCTCGGTTACTTACGTAACCTCGGTTCCTTAAGCAGGAACCAGATATAACAAAGTTGGCGTGTACAGTGTTACCTTGGTTTGATATTCTTGTTCAGTTTTTCTTTCCAAGGGTGATCTGTGCTGCGTGATTCAATTTATAGACTCCTGAGGGGGCGGGCTCAGGAGTGAGCGCAGACAGATCTTGCGGCCTTTCAGGCGTGAATGGATAAATGCTTCGATTTAGGCCCATGACTAGTGTCATGTACCATACTGTTATATCTGGTTCCTGCTTAAGGAACCTAGGTTACGTAAGTAACCGAGACGTTCAATACTTTGACTCAATTCAGTTCAGTTTATCAGTTCATCACACACGTACTCACACACTGTTCAGTTAATCTCATAAAATCACACGCACAGACATACATGTACACACACACAGAGAGAAGAGAGTATGTGTGTGTGTGTATGTGAGAGAGAGAGTACAGTATGGAACAGCTCCCTTCAGTACAGTGTAGTGAAAGTTTCAAATGGCTGCAGCTCACCACAGGTTATACTGCTGTCGCCATCAAGGTCAAACCCATTGCTGTCTATGTAGACGCCTACCGGGAGGCTGTTATTCTCCGGCCAGCACAGAGGAACGCCATCCAATACCTTTCCCTTCACTGAGCTGTGATTTACGCCGGCTTCCCTCGGCAGGCTAGCAATCATCGGAACAGATGATAATGGTCTACCTGTCTGAAGACCGCTCGGTGGAAGGGCATAGCTCTCTCTCTCTCTCTCTCTCTCTCTCTCTCTCTCTTCTTTCTTTCCCTCTGTCTTTTGAGCTGACTGATTTAGAAGCATTGTGGTTGTTTTTTTGTCTTGCTCTTTTTTTCTTTTTGTCCCTGTCTTTTGAAAAGTCGCTTTATCAACTAGAATTGACCTCAATTATATGCATATGATTTCATAATTGACATTGTTGTCTGCATCACATACTGCTCTCTCTCTCTCTCTCTCTCTCTCTCTCTCTCTCTCTCTCTCTCTATCCATTTGTATCTGACACCATTTGCCACACAGCTGCTCGCTTAGACCATATTCAGAAACACAAGTGCCTCATTGTGCAGTTCTCTGTATGTGCTGCCATGCAATGGTTTTTCTGCACTCTATCACCGTATACATCGGTTGCTTTTGCAAGGCACGGGTCAAGGAAGCAGTTTTATCGCCTTTGTTTTTGGACCCCTGTCCATTCACCCTCTTAATTAGCGAGACGCTCAAACCGGAAAGCTCCGTGTCACGTAGGGAAAACGATCCATCAAATATCTACTGTACAAAAGCACCAGTGGTTGGGGTTCACAGAGGCTGCTCTGTAAACTCTAAGCACCCCACCTCCCAACCAGGACATGTAGTATATGCCTGTGTTAATGAGTTGTATAGGCACAAGGCTGTGTCCACGCTTCTCGGAAACCTCATTTGTCAACCACTGTGCGGATCGTCAGGGGTATTGCCCTCCACAGTCACCTCGGAGCAAAGAAAAAAAACTCCTCACAGACAAAAAAGAATCGCCCGCTCTGTCGAGCTTTGACGTCAGTTGGAGAGAACCGGGCCTTTGGGCCTGCAAGGCCTCAGCCTTGTGACTGCGCGGACCCTGAAAGGACTCTTGTTTTGAAATAGCCTCGGGCCGGGTGGCATGGTATAACTCCAGACCAAAGATAGAAAATGCTGAGCTATTTAATATTTGCAGAAATGGAGCTGAAATTATCACTATGACAACAAACTGACAACAAGCATGGCTCCCAAAAATATCTTCAAAGCCTCGACCTTCTGAAAAATAAACAAAGAGAAGCACTGATCTGGCCTCTGGGAGACTATTGACATCACATGACATCTCTGTGTGGAAGATTTCAAGATTAGCATCATCAATGGATCATGTGGTGAACAACACAAGTTAATTAAATAATTCAGATCATAAGATTGTTAGCAAAGACAGGAACAAAACAACAAGTCGACAGAGTCAAAGTGACAAAAGAAATCTCTAAGCTCTTAGCACAAAAGGAGAAGGACTTAACATTCAAATGGCAATTGAATCAGATGTATTCAGTAGGTGTCAGAGCATTGATCCCAAAAGACAGAGTTGATAAGATTTCTAACAGTATTTGCCCTCTCTGGTCGAAACTGGTGTAAGGCAAAAACATGTTCTGTTCCATTGCTGTCACTTTCTGATGTTAGAGACCAATACAATCATGTGCACATTTGAGTCCAGTATCTGGGAGCTCCCACTGTTATGATCATCTGTCTATCTATATTCAACTGATCTTTTAGTCCTTTTGAATGGTTGATCCCAAACAGTATCTCACTGTTGATCCCAGGATATGTGCCAGATTACGCCCACACACTATCTAGAATCATCCGCCAGCTAGCAGGGTGATGGAAATAAAAATAAATAAAAAAGAGCGTATTTTGACTACGACCAAAAGTCCAATAAAATTTCAATCAAAAGTCCCAGTTCAACCAGCTACATCCTTGGCCGGCCATCTCAACCGCTTTGACACAAATGAAATGTTCCTTGATCTCTGCTCTGTTTTCCCCTCATGCGCTTCCTTTCTTTCTTTCATCCAACTGTTCACCCTCCTCTCTCGTTCCTTGGCTGATCCAGAGGGAGAGGCCTTTGACGCTCGCGCCTGATGTTCCCATTCCCATTTGAAATTCCGAGGAGGAGGAAGAAGCCTAGTTCCGCTCCGCTTCAGAGCCCAATGGGCGAATCCCTGATCTTCAGCACGCGCGACGGCTGCTGCCTAGTCACTGACGGCAGTTCCATTACAGCTCCTGTACCCCCAACCTCCAGGGACTCACTCAGTCTCTCGTCCATGTTGCCAGCACTGGGGCATGAAATTGTGAATCCGCTAATGGCTTTTTTATTCATGGCGACCTCGCTGAAAAATAGGCTCATACTCAACAGAGCTGATTGGGAGCGTGGAGGAAAGTAAGCTAGAGATGCATCTCCAGGATTTTTATTTTTAATGAAATGAAACCTCAAGAAGTTGTCTACATTGTTAGTTGTATAAATCTGGTACGGTTTTGTACGTTTTGCCTTATTGTAGTTGTCTGAAATGAACAATATTTCTATCTCATTTTATTTTCAAGAAGAAATATCTCTTGCAACGTGTGGGGATGCGTGAAGGATCCATGGAGTGTCCAATACAAGACGTTATAAAAAGGGATTAAAAGCTTATTGTCTTTGTCCGTAACCACTTACAAAAATTAGCCCAGATCTGTTCTAGGTGATGATCTGAAATGTGTTGGTGTGTGAGACTGTGTAATAGTGTGTGTGTGTGTGTGTGTGTGTGTGTGTGTGTGTGTTTGCATGTGTTTGTGTGTGTGCATGCATGTGAGTGTGGTGTGTGTGTGTGCGTGAGCGAGCATGTGTGTGTGCGAGCGAGCATGTGTGTGTGCAAGCGAGCATGTGTGTGTGTGTGTGAGCGAGCATGTGTGTGTGTGTGTGTGTGAGCGAGCATGTGTGTGTGTGTGTGTGTTCTACATGTAAAAGCTGCTTTGTTTGTGGTGATCCTGTGCCGCGCTGCCAGCAGCACCCAGCCTGGCCCTGCCTCAGGCACACACGGATGGACAGAGTCTCCTCTCAATCTGCATAATGATGACAGCCATGACTGCCATCTGACTACATGCCCGTATGCATTAACCCAGTGTGTGTTCCTGAGTGTGTTTCTGTCTGTGTGTGTGTGTGTGTGTGTGTGTGTGTGTGTGTGTGTGTGTGTGTGTGTGTCATTGTGTATGTATGTGTTAGTATGTGTGTCTGTCTGCAAAAACAAACTCACAGACAGTTTGCCAGTTTATGACACTAACAGTCCTAAAATAAAAACCTTCAATAACGTACTGCAGTAATGGAACTCAGGAACCATGGTGACATAATCCTGGTGTGATGGTATTGGACGCCCACCTGTCATGATCTCATCAGGGTGTGACCGGTGTTTAAATACACAACTAATGTACCACTGTACCCACTGAAGGAGTGAGTATTAAACAAAATGCTTGAAAATCACCATTTAAAATGAATTAATATCACCCACCCATCCACAGGAAATGTCTTGTCATGGCTTTAATCCTTATGTAGATTGAATGGAACAGCCCTTGGTCCTGCGGTAACAGAGGTCTCTCTTTCGCCTCTCTGTCTCATTTTAGTGGACATAGACACTGGAAGACAACGTCAAGCCCTTTTTTGACTGGCCCCTAAATTGTGAAAATAAATTACAAAGTTACTGCTTTTAGCCCAGACGAGACACTTTGCTGAGATACGTTGACGGCTGTTTGCAATTATTTTGTTTCAAACACCAACTAATTATTTAGTACTTCATTAGTGGCTAAATGTAGGGTTATTTTTCTAAAGTTTGTTTTATTTAGCCTCTCACTCCATAGAGATTGGATATAACCTGAACACTACACATATTTCAATATGAGCCTACAAAAAGGCTAGACCTTGTCTTCTTTATTATGATCTCTTCTACTATCTCAATCTCTCTGGAGGTATAATTAGAATATTCCACTCTATAATCATTCTGAACACAATACTTCTCATCTCGCACAGATCCTGATGAATACCTTTGCTGAGTGGATGAAGTTACACAGATCTCTCTCTCTGCACCCCTGACAGTCAGGAGATGCTTCCGATGGCCTCCCTGGAGCAGAGCAGGGGGGTCTTCTTTGTGGAGAATTTCAAAGAATACCCACACGCGCCCCCTCACCAGCAGGTCCTTCTGGTGTGTGCGTGTAGTTTGTGTGTGTGTGTGTTTGTGTGTGTGTGTGTGTCGGTGTGCATGTGTGTCAGTTTTTAATAAGCCTCTACAAAGCTGTGATGAACTGTGCAATATTGGCAGCTTGCTCTCAGAAAAAAAGGCATTGAAAAAAAACCTCCATGAACAGGCAATAGAATGAAACTGCTCTTGGAAAAAAAGCATTGAACCCCCTTCCCTCCTGCATGAACAGGCAGTAGGATGAAACTGCTTTGTCCTTCCATGGCCCTGAATGTACTCTTCTCACCTGCTCTCGCTCATCAAAGACTTTACTGAGAAGAGGAGTGATAGAAAGTGAAAAACACCTACTTTGATAAACTATGTTTTACTGATGGACCTGGCTTAGTCTACTGGTATGAGTATATCCATATTTAGTGTATTTATTTTACAGAATACATTCTATCAGAGGTTACACATTCTATCAGAGGTTACAAGACACACATTTGACCCTCCCCCCTTTTGCAATAATGATCCAGAAGTCTTGCTAGCCCTCTCTGTTCAAGCTAGAAGCTGCTTGAAGGTAGAATGCAGGAACCATTGAATAGCAGCACAAAAAAACACTGCATTACAGGCTTGTTGACTGCTACCACACACACACACACACACAACACACACACACACCACACACACACACACACACACACACACACACACACACACACACACAAACAAACACACACAAACACAAACACATGTTTGTCTCGAAATGCCTTCCAATAGTGAGTTTATGCAGCACTGCCGACGAGTGATGTCGTGCCCCTTTAGCAACACCCAGAACAGAAGTCGGCGTTTTGGAGCAACACGCAGTATACCGAGCCCCCATTTTACATTATATTCGCAAAAGATGTCAAAGTCAGAGTTGTTCTGTCAGGTCCTGAGGGGCTCTGCACAGTTTTGGGGCTGTAAACAGAAACAACTGCCCTGGGGCGTTCAGTGTAGCGGTCGGTAAGCTCCCCAGCAGAGTGGGTGAGAGGAGAGGAAGAGGTTTTCGGGAGGAAAGGGGTTGCTGTGGAGACGAGAGATGTGGAGGACCACCAGGACAGCTCTGAGCACAGCATGGTTGTGTAGGAGAGGGACTTCATCCCGTGTTTTAGCATTCCTTTTGAAACGCAGGCGCCTGGAATCTTTAACGGAATGCCGCACTCCCTCAAGGAAGAGGATGGAGGAGGATGCTGGGATATTAAAAATGCTCTTTGGAGAGAATTGCTCACGCTGTTGGTGTGACTTTTCACCGTGCACAAACCAGATTTCTGTTCGGATGCCAATCTTGATAATGAAACACACATGCAAGACACACACACACATTACACCGCGTTCCACATTATTATGCAAATTGGATTTAAGGGTCATAAACATTCATTTTTTTGTTTTTTCAATTAAACTCATGGATGGTATTGTGTCTCAGGACTATTTGGATGATTGAAATCAATCTCAGACACCTGTGATAATTAGTTTGCCAGGTGAGCCCAATCAAAGGAAAACTACTTAAGAAGGATGTTCCACATTATTAAGTAAGCTACATGTTTCAGGCGAAATGGGGAAGAAAAAGGATCTCTCTGCTGCTGAAAAGCGGCAAATAGTGCAATACCTTGGTCAAGGTATCACAACGTTGGATATTTCTAAAAGAATTGCGCGTGATCATCGGACGGTGAAGAAATTTGTCACCGATTCACAGCACAAGCGGGATCGTTCAGACAAAGGCAAAATAAGGAAGATTTCTGCCAAACAAATGCGTAGGGTTAAGACAGCAGCCACTAAAATGCCATTGAATAGCAGCAAACAGGTGTTTGAAGCCGCTGGTGCCTCAGGAGTCTCGCGAACTTCAAGATGTAGGATGCTCAAGAGGTTTGCAAGTGTCCTTAAACCTGTTATTCGGCCACCCCTAAACCAAGCTCACAAGCAGAAAAGGTTGCAGTGGGCTCAGGACTACATGAAGACTAACTTTCAAACAGTTTTTCTTACGGATGAGTGCCGTGCAACCCTTGATGGTCCTGATGGATGGAGTAGTGGATGGTTGGTGAATGGCCAACAAGGAGGTGGCGGAGTCATGTTTTGGGCCGGAATCATGGGGAGAGAGCTGGTAGGCCCCTTCAGGGTCCCTGACGGTGTGAAAATGACCTCGGCAAAGTATGTAGAGTTTCTGACTGACCACTTTCTTCCGTGGTACAAAAAGAAGAACCGTGCCTTCCGTAGCAAAGTCATATTCATGCATGACAATGCACCATCTCATGCTGCAAAGTATACCTCTGGAGCATTGGCTGCTATGGGCATAAAAGGAGAGAAACTCATGGTGTGGCCCCCATCTTCCCCTGACCTTAACCCTATTGAGAACCTTTGGAGCATCATCAAGCAAAAGATCTATGTGGGTGGAAGGCAGTTCACATCCAAGCAGGTGCTCTGGGAGGCTATTATTGCATCCTGCAAAGACATTAAAGCAAAAACTATCAAAGAACTCACAAGTTCAATGGATGGAAGAATTGTGAAGTTGATATCAAAGAAGGGGTCCTATGTTAACATGTAACTTGACCTGTTAAGATGTTTTTGATTAAAACTTTTTTCGATTTCAGTAAATATGACCTCCTAATGCTGCAAATTCAACAAATGACATTTTTTTTGTTCTTTACAACCTATAAAATATCTTGAACTCTGAAACTCTGCATAATAATTTGGAACACTGCATTTTGAGTTTTTTATTTATGAAAAAAATACTGTTATCATTGGGGGGTTTGTTCAATCAAATTTGAATTATACTCACAGTTGATGACTTCAAAATTATACTGACTGACTGTGCATTACTATTTAGGAAAATCTGAGCAAAGTGTAATTTGCATAATAATGTGGAACGCGGTGTAGTTGTAAAAGTCTTGTAGACAGTGATGTGTAATTGTGTAATTCTTAGGAGACAGTTTAGAGTTTAAGTTCCTGTGGATTGTACTTATATTAATTAATTAGTTTCAGGTGTTTGCTATGCATTTGTTTTTAACTGTTGCGCTCATGTAGACAATTGAAGGCTGTCTCATGTTGTCAATCTTACACATCTTAAGAACAGTGGACACACTCCATCTCATGTTCAGCCAGCCGTGAAAGTGAACGATCCTGCTGTACACACCGCAATGCTGTAAAAGTGGTCTATAACAATAACAACAAATAAAAATGCATCATGTATTTCAATGTGATTTATTTCTCTCTATTTTTATTTCGGATATCATCTTTACAGAATTTTACTTGAAAATCTATAATTCCCCAAACAATAAGTGTTACATCTACAATACTGATCTTAGCCTTTATACATGTGTCCTTCACAATGGTAATAAACTTCACTTTACAATTCAGTCCTTCATAACAATGAGATTATGTGTTTTATATTTGCTTTTTAGCTGTTTGTTTGTTGTTTGTTTATTTTTTTGTTTGTTTGTGTATATGGAGTGGCAGGTTGATTTCTCCAGTAGTGAGCTCTTTACTTGCATCTTTGGAAGCGAAGGTGTGAGTCCACAAAAGTATGACAGTTCATTTATTCGCATATTTACACAATATATTTATAACTGAACAGAATATGGAGTGTGTGTGAGAGTGTAGACGCTCAGAATGACTCAACATCAGGTGGTGGAAGAGGCACTCACAAACACACACACTCCAGTCAGAGCAAGAAAGCTGAGTGAGGAACCAGGCTTTGAGCCTTTTGCACACACTCTTTGGTTGGAAACAGACTTGTTGAAGATTCCTGTTTTTTTTTTCTTCTTCTTCTCCATTAAAGTGCATCAGGTATAACCCTGTGGTCCTCTGCAAGACCCCTAACCTGAGGCCAGAATGGACTCATCCTCCACAGCCCAACCAATCAAGGGCTCAGGATTAAACCATTTAGGTAGGAGCAAGGGGGTAGGCCCAATGAGTGCAGAAGTGCAAAACTCTACCAGTGATCTAAAGGATGTCAGGACAAGAGCACTCCCAGTAGGAGACTTCTTCTGAACAACAGCATTCCCAAACAGGAACAAATCTGGCCGCCATTCCCTCATCATTGTTCCTGCCTGCCTGCAACAGAGCACGGAAAGCCAGGGCTTTTGAAACTGGCGGTTAGATTGGGCAAGCCACATGGTTCCAAGAATAAATATCTACATGTTATATGTCATCACCAAGTATGTGACACATGTGCAGCTTTCTGTAGAGAACATGCCACACAGGAATGTCATCCCAGAGGAAGACAAAATGAACAAAAAAAAATGTATAATAATAACTTTTTTTCCATTCCTCCTCACTTTTCTACAAAAAATACCTACAGTACAGTCAGCATTTAGAAAACATACATTTTTACAGGCAGAAGTCAGTTTTAACCAAGGCCTTTTGGAAGTCAGCTTCAGAGAGAGCCAGGTGGACGTGGGATGTCAGGTTGAGCGTGCAGAGCCTTTTGGTTGGGATGTGCGCTTTCCAGAGCTGAGAGCAGATTCCCTGACCACTTCCCAAACAAACACACACATTTGTCTATGCGTGTGTGTGTGTGTGTGCATGTTTATGTACATCTACAGTCCTCTAGACACAGAGTTGTGTCGTTCCTTCATTTTCCAAATATACACACATCTTCAGAGAAAAGTTCAAGAGTCCTTGTTGTTCCCATCTTCTCCAACAAAGCAAGAGAAATGAAATGAAAACAGAGAGTGACTGCTGTCTCTGTGTAAGTCTCTTCATCATCATTTTAGCGCACCATTGTTTTTTCTCTCAGGCGGAGTTTGAACATACAACAGCTGTGCAGTCAGTGACCTCACTTCCTTTCACTCAGCGGAACTACGCAGGATTGCAACTACACTACCCACAAGCCTTTGCTTTTGTCTATGCAACAGCATTGAAGCAGTCTCCCGGTGGGTTGGCTAGGTGTGCTGTTGGTTTGCCATTAGTTTGATCACTTGAATTCCGCTTCATTGTAATAAATAAATATATATATATATTTAAAAAAATCAGAACATGAAGACCAGTGCATGAACATGACATAATGACAGGCGATCCGTTTTGAAAGATTATGTCATCATCCGGAATCCCCTTCAAAGACAACCAACCAAACAAACACAAGCATTCTCACAACCCTTAACCCTCAGGACCTCTCTCTCCCCTACAGGGTCCCTCACGTGGGTGAAACGGCGTGACTGATTTAACTGGGATTAACATTAACACTGCAAACAGAAAAGAGGGTGTGCGTGGATATGTGTGACTGATAAAGACACTTGTATTCTCAGCACTGACAACTGTGTGTGAGTGTGACAGACAGATCCTCTGAAGGTCACGCACAACACTACTTGAAGGCTTCATATGGGATATATCGGGAAATCTAAATATCAGCCAGTGCCACCAGTAGAGTGATGAACGGGGTCTATTAATAAAATAATATGGATGTATTGCACTTCCATGCAAGGCACAATCACAAGACACACTCACCCAGACATACAGAATGTGAGAGAGAGGAAACGAAGGCCCCTCATCCCAAAAAAAAGGGACGTCACAGGAACCAGCATTCAGTCTCACACATACATGCACACAGACACACGCACGCAAGCGCACATGATGGCTTTGACAGTTAACACTCGTCTTCAGTAATATGGGCGATAATGTTGAGGCTCATCCATCTCCATAGTTTTAATCTCTGTGTGTACTCGTCCAGTGAAACCAGTATGCTCTAGGCGTCTCCAGGGGGGGGCGTTGCTACGGGCGCTGCCAGGATGTCTACTTGACTTCCAGGATAGAGGGGTTGCACTCCATGATAGCAACGATGATGCGGTCGATGTAATCCTGTAGTCTGAAGTTGATCTCCTTCTGCTTGTGGATGGCCTCCATCAACTGCACACAAAGACAAAGATGATTTCAATGGGGGCTACGTACTGAACATGTACTACACAAGGGAAACAAGCAAGTATATTTATATAAATGTGTGTGAGTGCACATTGTGTGTGTTCTCACCTCGCCGCGAGACACCGAGTTGATCTCAGCAGCAAGTGAGTCAGAGAAGGACTCAGCTACCAGGCTCTTGGCTCCCTGGATGCTCAGGTTAATAATCTGTCCGTTCAGCTCATCATTCTGCTCCTTCAGACCGCGGTTATCCTGGACAGAGATTCATCATGTAGGGAAGCGTTACTACTAACCAACATCTCCAGACCAATCAAACGCATATACTGGATCACCCAACCTGTGCTTGCAGTGATGGTAGATTTGGATTCAACTACTGACTTTAGAACAGTAGGAATGCATTCCACTCAATTCTAAAGCCTGTTTGCCTTTCGCCCACACCATGCTGTGTGTTATTTACCTAAACTGTGTGTGTGTGTGTGTGTGTGTGTGTGTGTGTGTGTGTGTGTGTGTGTGTGTGTGTGTGTGTATACCTGTTTGAGTCTGCGGATCTCCTGCTCCAGCTCGTGCTCTCGCGTGCGTGTGTTGTACTCCTGGAGACCGGCGCTAGGCGAGCGACCTCTCTTAGCCTCCATCTCCAGCTTGAAGAGCTGCAGGTGCTCCAGCTGCTTACGCAAGTCCTCAATCAGCTACACACACACACACACAGACAGACAGAGAGAGAGAGAGAGAGTTAACACTCAAATAAACACACACACTCTTTTACCATCTACAGGGAGAGACAGAATGATCAACCATTCAAATACAGAGAGATACACACAGATGACCACACCGTCATATACATACACAATCTGAACACATACATTAATCAATGTTACACCCCCCCTAACAATCAATCTGAGACACAGAAACTGTTCATAGATATGATAAACACTTATCAGGTACAAGTAGTGACAGAACATCCTATGTCGGGCACATATGACACACACCCTTATCAGATAAAGAGGCAGTTCTCACAAGGATGATTCAAATCCATGTCATACACAGTTCCTTTAAAGCAACCTCAGCCCCCTGTGGTTTAGATCTGCCCGTGACCTTTCACCCCTCACCTCCTGCATCGACTCCTTCTCCTTCTGGTTGTTATGGCGCTCGTGGCTTAGTTTGTCCGCCATTTTCCTGCGAGAGTCCATCTCTTCATTCAGCCGCTCGGTCATGTCCTCCACCTCATCCTGCAGCTTACGCTTCTCCTGAGAGAATGAGAGAGAGAGAGAGAGAGAGAGAGAGAGAGAGAGAGAGACAGAGAGAGAAAGAGAGAATGAGAGAGAGGGAGAGAACAGAAGAGGGAGGGAAGGGTTGATGATGGAAGCAGGAGATATTTGGCCAAAATCTTAAAACTTTCCAACAAATACATTCTAACATCGCCAAAATCAAGAGAATGATAACATCAAAACCATGAAGCTAAAACAAGTAGTTATGCCTGACTGCCCTTTTGGTAGTTAAAGAGTATTCACCTCATGACCTTTGTACCTTGTCACCCTACTGGTTACAATCACACTATGAAGAAAACGCAAACATCTGCTTCACGACTGCATTTGAGGAAAAACAGAGTCAAGCGTGGGCATCACAGTAAGAAAGAGGAGGAAGTTTGTGTCTCTTACCTCTTCCAGTCGCTCAATGTTTGCTTTTAGACAGGGAACACACGACCTCAGTTCACTGTTCTCCTCATCCAGCTGATTCAATCTGTAACAGTCAAAGAACAGGCACTGACAAATAACACACCCACAGATACAGGGGCATAACTGAGATGGCGTACGTCACAGACAAACAGACGAAAGTTGGCACAAGCTGCAATCTCTTTGTTCACCACAGAGTGGCAGTATAGAGCTAAACTACACACTATACAACAGGTCAGAAAGTCTACAATCCTGTTGCTCAAGGCCTTGTACCCAAAGATAATCAATATCATCTCCCTCTCTCTCTTTCTCACACACACAGACACACACACTCACAAACACCAGGTTTTAAGGCTCAAAGCCCTGACAATAACCACCCACACACAGTGTGCTCACCTGGCCTGGAGGTTCTCGATCTCCAGGTCCCTGTCGCGCTGCAGCTTGGCCAGGGCATCGCGGTGCTTGCGTGTGTGCATGTGCAGCGTTTCGTCGGAGCGCACCTCCTGCTCCTTGAGCTGCTCCTCCAGAGCATTGGCCCGGTGCACCAGTGTCAGGTTCTCCTGCCGCAGACGGCAATGCTGCTCCTCGCTCAGAGCAGAGTCCTGCTCCAACTCACACACACGCCGCTCCAACAGCAGCACCTGACACACACACACACACACACACACACACACACAGGAACATAGATTCAAATGAGGCACATATACACACAGGAACATAGATACAAATGAGGCACATACACAGCCAAACACAAAGATTTTTGAGGTGTCTCAACCATACCATATTGACGAATTTAGACAAATGAGTTAGGTTTTGGTCTAAGTATGAGATCGATTGTTTCCAGCCAAGCTCAGATGTGAGTACAAGGTAGTATATGGTGAAGAAGCGCTCAAGGTACATGTTTGACATTTGCCTACAATTTACAGTTAATCCCTAGACTTTTTCCCATCACTATCAATTATGAAAACTTTAGTATAGTATAGTATAAACTACAGATGTATATACAATTAACATTATTCTTTTACAATCTTCTGTGCTTGTAGAGTAGAGGGGTGTTGATGGTACCTTGTCAGTGATGTCTGTGTCTGAGAGGTCCAGTATGCCATGGCCCAGGTCTCCCATACCCTCTAGACCCAGAGCACTGTTCTGGAGTAGCCTGTCGAGAGAGAGAGAGAGAGAGAGAGAGAGAGAGAGAGAGAGAGAGGGTACATTAACACACACACCTTCCCACACACACCATACACACACAAAAGCACAGGAAGAAAACATCTCCTCAACAAATACTACACATTTCCTTTTCCATGTTTCAGTGCCAAGAGTGAAATGTCTCACCTCGCTGCTTTTTTGCTGGACAGCCTCTTGCCGGAGCTGACGAGACAAAAACAAGAGAAGTCAGGAAGAGTGATGGGAGGAAGAGGGGACAGGAAAGAGAGAGAGGCCGAGACGTGTCCTCTGCTCCCTGCCCCAACACAGAATCTCAGCTAAGCAGAAAGCATTCCACACACACACACACACACACACACACACACACACACACACACACACACACACACACACACACACACACAATAAGCACAATAAGCACACTAAACCCTCTACATCAGACACACAGCAGAACCCTGCTGTTTGGCAGGTTATTTTAATGGTGTTTCAGAGCCACTTGTAAAACCTACACATTTTTCGTTATTTATGAAATTAGGACACTACTTTAAAAAAAATCACTCTCAAATTATTGTCATTGGCTGTTTTACTGATATACCATTTGTCAATAATCCAGACCTGGACATTTCTAATGGTTTGGCTCAGATGGTAAAACCACCCACAATGCACTTCAGGCCTCAAAGAGTTCTCGATGGGGGCCGATGTGGGAGTGTGGCATAGAGCCCAACTGGCACGCTGGTGGCAGTTGGTGTGTGAGACTAACGGTTGGGCAGAGATGATGACTAATAAATGGCCTTATGTGTGTGTGAGTGTGTGTTCTGCCACTCTGTAGATCATCTTAATGTCCTTCTGTTCATCTCACTCTCTCCTCCCTCATAAACGTACAGAAAGAAATATTACAAGTCTGTGCTTACCATCCTCCCCATAAATGAACCCCATGATGAGTGGTTCTACATAGAACACTTATGGAAGGCTTTGGTGCCTTTAGAGCAAGGAACCCTTCAGAAATGAGGAGCGGGCTCTTTGAACAGACCTCAGGAAAATGTCAATTTGGACAGTTTCAGACACACCAGAACCTTTTGTCTGTAAAAGGGTTTGATGGTTCTGCTATGGAGACAAGATGACGAATCCTCCGTTTAAGAGTGGATCATACAGTATGTGCTTCAGTCTGGCACTCCACTGGAACAGTATGCCACACACACACACACACACACACACACACACACACACACACACACACACACACACACACACACACACACACACACACACACACACATAGACAGAGGCACTGACATGCTCCAATCCAGTGCAGATTCATATTTAGCACTTCTGAGGCGGGGACCGACGTGTGTCAGCACCGTCTACACACCAACACACTACCTCACCACACCACACCAAAGCACTGCACAACACAATACAACCCAACACACACACACACACACACCGCCCGGCTTGCGTGTGTGTTACCTATTCATCTCGAGCAAGTGCAGGCGGGTGGAGAGGTCCTCCAGCCTGCTGATCTGCTTGTGGCAGTGGCTGCAGAAGAAGTCCAGCGCCTCCGACTGCAGCAGAGCCTGAAGGCTCGCCGGCATGTCGCCACCGCTGAGGCCAGCCCAGCACACACCACACGCCCAGCACAGGGCAGGGGGAGAGGGGGAGGAGGAGGAGATGCAGGAGGAGGGGAGTGAGGGAAGGAGTGACAGAAAGAGAAAAGGAAGAGGAAGCAGAGTGGAGGAGAAGGAGAAGGAGGAGGGAGGCAGTGAAACCAAAGGGGGGAAAGAAAGACAGGGAAGACATTTTAAGGTGCGTCGGTAATCATCACACAGTGAGAGAGAGAGAGGGATAAATGATTCTGTCAGGCATGCAGGAGTTGCAGGTGTTGGGAGAAAGGTTAAAGGTTAAAGGTGAGAGTTCAAAAGGTGTAAGGTATAGTTTGAGGAACAGAGTGCCGAGTGAAGACCTGATAACGCGCACACACTTTACGCTATACAAGGATGGACTTTCTCCTTATTTCAACTCTTGGGTCTTTATAAATTCACAGTACTTGGCACTGACTTCAGGCACTAGGGACAATCTATTACATAACTCATTTAGTATGTGTTTGGGTTGATGTATTGTGTGTGTGTGTGTGTGTGTGTGTGTGTGTGTGTGTGTGTGTGTGTGTGTGTGTGTGTGTGAAAGAGAGGGGAGGGAGGGTGTGCCCGCCAGGGAAATAAAAACCTGACACAGCAGATCTCTCCATCTCCCTTTAACACAGCGTGAAGCACAGAAATACTGAACAAAACACAAATGTGTGTGTGTGTGTGTGTGTGTGTGTGTGTGTGTTAAATGGGGTTGAACAGAGACAGAATACATATAAACCAGCTCATGTGGCAAAGCACAGACAGTGAAAAGATAAATGCAGGGTTGTTGGGATTGTGTTGTCTCTCGCTCGCTCGCACGCTCGCACGCACGCACGCACGCACGCACGCACGCACACACACGTAGCCGTAATCCATTAAATGTAAGCAACCAATCTTATATTCACACAATTTGCTACCAACCCCTGAGCTGGAGGGTGTCTGCATGGCAGGTACAGGTGTGGGGACTCTCTGTAGGTTCACCACACCTGTCTAGCCATCTGTGTTCTTCCAAAAAGATATGGTGTGTGTGTGTGTGTGTGTGTGTGTGTGTGGTATAATCTAGGTACCTGGGTGACAGGACTTGAGGGCAGCGGTTGGGGCTTCCAGGGTGAAGGTGTGGCTCAGGGTCTCCCGCCCCCTCAGGCCCCGGTCTCCCCTCCTCGTGATTGGCCAACAGCAGGTCGGAGGTGTTGCTCTCCCCAAAGTCCTCAAAGTGCTCCTCCTCCCCGCCAATCACGGCTGACAGGGCGTGGCCATGCAGATCTGCCCCCAGAGAGAACCTGAAGTAGAGGAGGAGCACACGTTGACAAATTGGTTATGGTAAAAAAAAAAAACATTACACTATAAAACAAACAAAACAAAAAAAACAAGAAACAACATAAAGTATCAATTTCAAGTACAAATTGAAATGAAAAACAATCAATTATTAATCATAATAATGATAATTCCAAAAGCCCAAAACTATGATTATACTTATAAAGTATGCCTCAAAGTATTTAGACGGTCTGATTACATGCACATACATTGTGGTTGTTTACTGTTCCTACACTAAACACTGCAAACTGCGCTACATTGATAAAGATAAAACAAGATTAGCTGATTGTTTTGTTAAATCCCATCAAAATAAAACATGCTCTTGTCCAGCCGCCATGCGCTAGTAAAAAGCACACAATCAATGACATCACTGTGAACGTTCTTAGCGTTTGTTATGGTAACAGTGATGTCATAGAATTCAAGGACAAACAGTTTCGAACTTTGGAACTCCTTGGAATGACCATAATAAGAAGGTGTGTTCTGTGTTCTGATAGGAGTCTTTCAAATGGGATCATCATGCAAAAGCCATTCAAAAGACAACCACAAAAATACACTCCCACAATGACTCTCCATCTGACAGCAGATAACACTGACCCTAAAGTCTGTTTGGTAAGATACATTCACCGCGAGTTCATACAGCCATATGCACCTGGCCAGCTGAGGCGAGGGCATAATACTGGACACATGACTGGCACTGGCATAACAGTCTGTAATCTAACTTCAGGAGGTTATGGCGCGCACACACACACACACACACACACACACACACACACACACACACACACACTCCTGAGGACGACATGTTTTCTCCTGATACCCAGAGACTTCCTCGTCATGTGACGCACAGAGATAACACTGTATTAGTCTCCTGGAAGTGCTGATGCGGCACACACACACACACACACACACACACACACACACACACACACACACAGAGCTGGCACAGACACCTGACCAGCTGATGGGAGATTTCGCTGATTAAGACTGAAATGTGCACAGTAGAGACATTTCCAAAGTGCATAACCTGAGGGTGAGGAGCCAGTAAAACTCCAGCTATGGCAAGACATCACACAGAGATCACACGGTGCAGTGTTCAGATGGGACGGTTATAAAGTGTCTCTTCAGAGGCAGCTGATATAAAACACAGACCGTAAATAGGTGAGATCAGCCCTTAGACATGGCCATGATTGACCATAATCTGAAGGATGCAGGATTTAAATAGATCTTATCAAGCCATTTAAGGAAACATTAACGTCTAAGAATCCAGGAATACTTCATTCAAATCTCCTTCCCAAATCTTGAAGGGAGTCAGAGCTTAACTCAGAGTGTGTGTGTGTGTGTGTGTGTGTGTGTGTGTGTGTGTGTGTGTGTGTGTGTGTGTGTCTGTGTGTGTGCACCGGTGACCCTACGGGGATTCAGCAGCAGCCACCTAATCAGATGCACTTTTCTCACTATAGTCCCCCACAGCACGGCCCCTACCTGATACTAAACACACACACCACTCCTAACCTCCTATGTGCATGAGCCTATGTAAGCATGCTCACCTAATCCAAGCTCTCTATTTACACCCTGAGCTGCCATGTCAATACAACATTATTTACAGAGCTATTCTTGTTGTGCTATTCATAGTCCCGCACCGCTGTTTATAGCTTGTTTACTACCTGTATTTACTTCACCTCTGTCAACCCTGGACATTAATGTCGGATTTTATAGACCTGCTCTAGTCTGGACTGCTTTTTTCAACTGCTACTGTTACGTAGTGGGAGTATATTGTAGTCTGTCTTTCTATGTGCCTGTTCTGTGGTGTGTGTGTGTGTGTGTTTTGAGTTTCAGATTATATCCAGTCTGGATGATAGTCTGCTAATTCACCTTAATCCCACCGTCTCCCTGGCAACCAGCAAACATGTGCTGTTTAGCAGATAAGGACACTTCCAGAATGTCTCACACACACACACACACACACACTCACAGACACTCACACAGTCCAACACTATCGTAACCGGGCCACTACTGTTTCCATGGCAATGATCTGAAAAGTGGGACAGTACGCTGATATTTCTGACCAGCCACTCTCTCTCCCTCCCTCCCTCACTCACTCACTCACTCACTCACTCACTCACTCACTCAAGTACAATATGAACAGACTGTACTACACAGCTGTCTCATTTGTGTTGTCTAGGAAACACTTGTTCCACAGATTCCTGTCATCTGATTGGCTAATCACCTGACACAGCTTCCTGACAAACTCCAAGGACAATTGACCTATGGCTAAGCCCCGCCCCTCGAACGCAGACGAGCCAATGGCAGTTTAGTAACAACTGCACTCGGACATCTTGAGTTTACAACTCCATAGAGTAGCATTAGAAACCGTGATTCTTCACTTGTTTTATGGGGTTTGTTGTAATGTAAGTTGAACAAAAATGGTCAAACGATGTGCATGGGGTAGATACAACACTTATACGAGGTATCATGAGAGGATAGGCAATGGGGTATATTTTATCCCATTTCCCAAACTAAAACAAGGCAGGGCCAAAATGTCTCCGGTGGATTAAGTTGTGTGGCAGACCACACAGCCAACCACGTTCATTAGCTATCTGCCATACTCTTGTTAGGTTGGAATTTTCCTCTGCTAAAGCAATCAACTAAGCCTACATGCATAGGCATACTCATTATTCACATTATTGTCATTGACAGTACCGGCTTACTTTCACCACTGATGTTATACTAGGCTTAGGCAAGTTATCTCTGGCTAAAACTAGCTAACGTTAACGTTAGCTATTCACTAGCTGCGCTAGCGTAACTATGTCAGTTATCGGACAGTTTGTTAAAAATCAGCCATTCTATTAAACAATCGATATGCACAAGTATACATAAGTTTAATAATGAATTAACATGACAACGTGAACATTTGCCGATAACACACGCATGCCGGTTACGATAGCTAGCTAGACAGTTAGGACACTGTCCTGTCTGTCAGGGGCAGGTTAATGCTAGTTATAATAAACGTAGGTCTACATCTCAGTGCCTCTCCAGATTAGTTAAATTAACTGAAGGTAAATTAATGTAATCTTTCCCTGCGGTGCATGAACAATGCTGGTATTGGATGTATTTATCTGCAATCGTGATGACCGTGAGATGAGGCTTCTCCCCTTTGCATAGTGATCTGTACATTTTCGCCTCAAATTTAAGCTTGTTATACCATATCTAGTTTTAAATTTTCATAATGAACAATTCAACAATTCATAATGAAGTCCCGTTTGAAGGCTTCTAGACGAAATCAGGTTCTTTTGTCTCCAAAAGTTGTCTAGAGCCTCTTGGGATATCGTTTTGACACTGATATCTGCCATTGTAAACTCTAGTCAGCTCTGATAACTTGTCCGAGTTAGCAACAGTAACTAAGGGGGGCGGGGCTTAGCCATAGGTGAATTGAGACCCCTGAGTCAGCGTAGACACACACACGCACGCAAACACACACACACACACACACACACACACACACACACACACACACACACACACACACACGCACACACACACACACACACACACACGCACCAAGATTGAACGGAAATTTCAAGGACATTATGAGCTCACATCAGAAAAGTAATACACTTATCAGTAAAAAAAAGTTTCAGAGAAAAACATTCACAGATAACCCTTCCTCGCTCACACATATATACACACACAAACTTATGGAACAACATTCAGATGGTTAACCCCCCCCCCCCCCCCCCCCCCCCCCACACACACAATCATTCCTGACACTGGGTTATCATCCCATGTTTCTTACCCATGGCCCACGTGAAAGGCTGGCGCGCACAGGGAACGCATCCTGGTGCTCTCTTTCTTTCCTCTGGGTAGGCAGAGCAGATGACTGTACACTTTATTCTCGTTAAACAGCCGCAAAAACTACTCTCCACTCCACTCAACTCAACCCAACCCAAATAGTCCAATTAAAACTGTATTACTCTGCTGCCCTGCTGAACAGGGGCCGTCCTTAACTGGGACAAAAGCAACGTGCGCCCCCGATGTCTGCCCCACCGTATGTCAGCCGCATATGGGAGCGTATGCGTGTGAGTGTGTGTAAGTGTATGTTGGAGCTTGTCTCTGAATGGCGGCGAGTTAATCAGATTTAGGGATCAGCAGGGGTGACCCAGTCCCACCCAGAAGTGTGTGTGTGTGTGTGTGTGTGTGTGTGTGTGTGTGTGTGTGTGTGTGTGTGTGACTGTGGGTGAAGGCGTATAGGAAGGTAAATCTCTTTAATGACTAATCCCCAGCAACAGCATGTAGGTAGAGTGTGTTTGTGTGTAATGGCCGCCTGAACGCATGACACTGTTTCTGAGGCCATCCTTCAAAATATGTTGGTTTGCTGGTTTACTTCCATCATTTGACACTTTTATACATACATATATATAAATATATAATACTCAATAAATAAAATAATTGAAGGTGGATTTCTGGATTAGGTGTGAAGAACATTTCATAGTTCAGAACATAGAGCACTAACAACAGGACATTGTGTATACCTCTGTCACTCTCTTCTGCATTTTTCTGCCATATTTTTATAATAACTTCACACTCAAAACTTAAAAACACATGGAACTGTGTGCTCTCTGTACTTAGCTTTTAATATTCTATCAAACAACCTGTCAGAACTGTCATATCATATCATTATTTGATGTCCTAATCACGTGTCCACCTGGGAGAAACAAAATGGATATAATCATATACTGATGAAACTACACTTCCATGAAACTCCTGATCTTTTTCCTAATAACGTCAATTCCAAGCACAACAAAATCATTGTTCGGCAGAATTATGTGATAAAAGATGCCAACACCACTGTTGATGAATTAAAGCCTATGTTTCAGCTGACCTTTTGCATGGGTTCATTCAGTGACAGTAACCTCCACATGTTAACTCTGTAAACTATAATCCCTTTTGCTGTATTTACATAACGTCTGGTAAAAATACTCTTGCTGGTTTTAATAATGTCACGAGTTGTTGTCTTCCACTCACATCCTGTTTAATCAATAAGCGCTAGCCCCACCCAGACGCTTCAGGGCAGCACACAAGTAACACATTACTTTAAAATGTTTTACTTGGTTGCAACAGAAAGTTACAGTCGGCAAGTCGGCAGATCAAAAAATTATGTCGTGCCCAATTTGATTGAGTTGGTCGAGTTACGGCAGACCAACATCATTTTAAGGATGGCCTGAATGTTGGAGGCTTAGAGAGGCCAAGCCTCATATTCCACTCACATAATGACACACACACATAGACTCCACAGATACACACACACACACACACACACACACACACACACACACACACACACACGCACACACGCACACACGCACACACGCACACACGTTTCACAACTAAGAACTATATAGGTAGCTGAAAAATGCTAGAAAAAGCTAGAAATAAATACTGAATTTATTAGGTAATTCAAAAGATCCAAATAACCTAAAGTTAAGTAAATAACTCCAGCGAGAAGATTTTGCATAAAATGCAACATTATCTATTACTATAGTAATAAAGCAAGCAATTAATTGTCATCTATTGACTTAAGCCATGTTACTTCCTGGTGATTCTGGTCACCAATTGCTGGTATATTCAGAAGCCCTTTCTCACTCACGTTATGAGGAGTCATACTGTATACTGTATACTCATATCTAGTCTCTGTTACAAAGTGTTTTTGTCTTTCACAATGGCCACCATGTCAGACTAGTGCCATAAATTCTTGTTGTGTCTTGGTTGGCTACTGAAGCCCTATGTGTGATGCTGGCGGTCTTGTGTTCAGAAAAGAAAAAGAAAAGTAAGAAGAAACGAGTGTGTCCCCGTCCGAGAGTGACAGAGAGGACAGTATGGGCTGTCCAGCTTCCAAAGACAACTTGAGGTCTCTGGCAACGTCAGAAAAAATCAATTGTCTTTTGAAAGCTGTATCATCTTGTTAAATTTATGTGTCACACGTTTCAACATGAAACTAATTCAATCAGCTCAACAAACCTCTCC
>NC_045174.1:4360197-4420197 GCF_900700415.2 Clupea harengus | reverse complement strand
ATACTGGCAATGCATACTCCATTCACACAATTCACTGGGTCTTGTGATGCTAGCAATCTACAGTTACACATTAGATCATATTTTGAATGCATTGCAATGCAATTGTGCAGTCATCAGTGAATGAACACATAGCTTTTAATATAGCTCTGCCGCTTAGCTAGTAGCCTACTTGCTACCACTTCATGCAGTGTCATATTAGTCAAATCCAATACATGGTTCTTTCAATAGGTTTACAAGTATTTACCATAGATAGGCATGCATTTTACTACCTTGGTGTGGACATGTAATGGGATATGGTATTGATAATCATGATTGATCTTATAGTAGCCAGCTGTTTATATGGTATTGATAATCATGTTTGATCTTAAAGGAGCCAGCTGTTTTTATGTTACATTTTTGTTATGTAGGACAGGACCTACATTTTTAAAGTTCTAAAAAAATATATATTTTGATAAAAGTTGCATTTAGAATGCAGTAGCCTAGGCTACAAAATATTTAGTATTTAGACATAGCCTAGGGCTACTGCGGTGTAATCTCTTTTAAAAAAAGGAGTTTTTATGTAATTATTTTATACAGCACATTTTAATTATTATCTAATGAAAAGGTAAAACAGAGTTCAAATCTGAGTGCTTGAATTTACATATAAAAACATGGAGGACAAGATGCATCGTGAATCATTTCATAACCAAAACATTACCCTTTGAATTGTCATCGAATCGAATCGTGAGGCCAGTGAAGATTCACACCTATAGTTAAACAAAGCTTACAATGTTCTCCACAAATAATTAGGCTATATTATCTGATGTAATTATGGTATCAACTGTAACACACACCACTCCTCTCAGACCGATGAAATCAGAGCTGTAAGAACACAGCAAATCACATTAGCAGAGGAAGAGAGAGAGAGAGAGAGAGGGGGGAGAGAAATAGAGAGAGAGAGAGAGAGAAAGATGAGTAAACACTGTGTGTTCTGCTGGTTTGCAGTAGGACGATCTTCCTCTACGTACATGTTGTAGCTCATACAGTTCTGTCATATTTACCAGGAACAAACCCAACCTCTTAAACCTGCTATGACCTCTCCAGACACACACGCACGCACGCACGCACGCACGCACGCACGCACGCACGCACGCACGCACGCACGCACGCACGCACGCACGCACGCACGCACGCACGCACGCACGCACGCACGCACGCACGCACGCACGCACGCACGCACGCACGCACGCACACACGCACACACACACACACACACACACACAAATGCCTGCACGCACGGATGTAGACACATACACAAAGAACTACCGATCCAGCTGCCCTCGAACAGATAGAATCAGTTACACCACTAACTGATATCTATGTGGCCTGTAACCTAGCAACAGCAATAATTTGGTGTGCAGGGATACTGCGTGTGGCTATGGCATCGGGCTACCAGGTGTCGAGCTAGCCTACACACTCACACACACACCTTTTTGACTTGCTTTTCTTCTCTGAGGGCTTTTACAATTTAAGAAGGGCCCACACACAAGCGCACACAGCCAAGTACAGGAGTGTGTGTCTCAGTGTGCGTGTGTGTTACATTGTAAAAACATAAGGATTGTATGACTGGGAGGAAGGTTGTGGAAAAGTGGGGCATAATCTCAAACAAGCCTCTCACCAGCTGAGAGTAAGGTCAGTAAGTACGCATACGTGCTCACACACATGCGCACACACACACACACACACAACGACAGTACAGGAAACACACTGACGAGTGAGACATCAGGTGTGATGATGGGTGATGCACTTCTTGCAGTCTTTTGTGGTCAGTGACAGAATGCCTGTGTGTGTGTGTGTGTGTGTGTTGTAACGGTGTCAACCCCAGGTAATGCAAGTTCAGACGCCAGACAGGCCCAAAATCCTGCGACTTAAGCTAAGGTATAACGCCGTCAGCAATTTGAACCAAAAACAGTGAAGATAATAAGGAGAAAAGCTCAGAGGTACGTGTGTGTGGAGCCTTATGACTGTGTGTGTACTTGGCTGACCTGACCCTTTCAGACAGGCTTTGTGTCAACTTCAGTGGGGGGGGGGGGGGGGGGGGGATTTCTATTCTCACTCACACACACACACACACACAAATTCACCATCCCTCACCAGAGAAAACCCCACTCCAAGAAAGGGAAAGAGCTTTTATGAACTCTCTCTCTCTTTCTCTACCATCCTCCTCTCTCGCTCTCTCCCTCCCTCTCTCTCTCTTATACACACACACAAAGGGGAAATTTGGACATTCCATTGAGGATTAGAGGGGCTTTGACCTAAAAGCAGGGGGCAAAACAGTGTATGGGAGACCGAGAGAGAGGGAGAGAGAGAGATAATGCCTGGGCAACCATGGTTGTCGTTGTGTTGCACATCTGAGTGCTATGTGATGTGGAAGCCCATTGTAGTGTGAGATGGCATCAAGTCTGCGTTGGCCGCTCAAGGTCTTCTGTTGTGGCCTGCCCGAGACTGGAACATGTTGTAGAGCAGCAGTTTCCAGCACTGGGACAAACTTGCCACAAGACAAGGAGAAAAACCCTGAATGCTTTTAAGGGGACTCATTAAAGCACCCTCCTATAAAAATAAGGGCTTTTACTGCTCAAACACAACGCTCCACCATAACACATCACATCATCTCTGCACCATCCTCCAACTCACTGAGCAGATGAGAAAAAGACAGAAGGCTGCTCCTCTGAAGCAAAGCCAACCCTAACCTCCCAAGGAGCCACCTGGGCTACCAATGATCTGTCATCATCATCACGGCTATTATCCTCCCTGTCACTCTACTCGTCATGCCAGCTCTGTCCTCGGAGCCTAATGCCTTCCTGTTTGGCTTCCTGGTCAGAATTTGCATCTCAGCCCGGAGTGCGAAACGGAGTCAAACATTCAAATTAGACAAGACAAAAAAAACATTCAGAAAGACACACACCAAGATACACAAACACACACACATACATACACACACCAAGATACACACACTCACCAAGATACACACACACATATCCAAACAGACAACCCCGCCTACTCAACATTCAGATAGACGCACACCAAGATACACACACACATCCAAACACAGACAACCCTGCCTACTCAAAAGAGTTTGCTCCCAGAGTGGCCGTCTCTCGACTGATCACGAAGCATTTATGAAATTGATTTGCTTTATGGGCTTGGTATTGCCGTCACTAACAGCCAGTTATTATCCATTTAGCTTCGCTGGTGGGATTGAGAGAGCAGAGCAGCATCCAGCTCTGAGCTCACATCTCACGCCTGGGACGCCCACCGTTATAAACAGCCCAACAGTGCTGTGGTTTCACTGTCAGCTGTGCTGGACTTGCTCTCTGTGATGCTTTAAATCCATCCCCTTCTCTGAATGCAACCAGCAAGCCAAGCATTAGGCTAATCTCCTGGTGCCTGCATTAGCCTCTGGGGCACACCGCCCAATACTGGAACAGATCCATTGTAAGAGATCAGTCCAGCATGGACCTGCAAGGCTAACAGCTAATGGAGGAGATAGTCGGTGCTGAAGGCCATCCAGAACAGAAAGCCAAATGTGACAGTAGTAGTTGTAGTAGTAAGGTCACATTAGGCCTTCTGGTTCAGGTTCTTTCAAGGTCTACATTTATGGCCTCTCTCGACACTTATGATTTCAGTCTGAAAGAATGTTAGTTTGACCTGGAATCGCTTTTAATGGTTCAGATCATTTGGAGCGAACGCTGACAGACCACCTGAGATTCTAACATTACTAATGGAAAATAGGTCATCATTGAATAAAACATGTGACTGGAAGTGACTGCTTTTGATATGTCTGGGCTATCATGTTACTGCAGGGTTTTCTACATTACCTAAGCCGAATGTCATCCTCACAATGCAACACTAGAAGAAGTATTATGTGGATAGCATGAGCTTATCTATTCGGGCCAAGGTTTATTACAGGTGGCTGCTGATTTTGAACATGTTACAGAACAACTGCTTCCAGTAGGTATGCATAGGTGGACACAAACACATCTTTAATCCTGTCTGACTTTAGCTGATGGGCTAGAGCAGTGGTTCCCAAAGTGTGAGGAGGTCTCCCCAAGGGGAGCATGGAGTTAGGGAACACGGACCCTAAACAACCCACTACTGGTCAAATGAAGTGTGGCAGTGCTCTTACAGCATAGTTGCCTGGAACTAACCTATTTGGTGACGGGTCTGTGCTAATATAATATGGCCAGGGTTAGGACACATCATGCAAAAAGATCATTCTTAAGTCCGATCCCTACACGCATGCACGGATGCTCTCACACACACTCGAACATACACACCTATTTCAGCCTGTTCCGGAACACTAGATCAGTGGAATCAGCTGTGTTCGATTAGAGAAGGAACACCAGTGTGCAGGAGGGCACATGGCCAATGAAAGAATTGGCCATAATTGATTTGAGAGACATCCTAACCAGATGTCCTCTGAGGTAAGGCATTACTAGTTCGACACACATAACATTCAGATACTTAAAATGTTTTAATAGTGAAATATCTATCTATCTATCTATCTATCATTTCTAACAATAAAAAGACAATGGCTAGATTAAAGGCTAACAAGAAAAATGCATCAATTGAATCGACTACATACAGTTTTACTGCAGTCAAAACACAATTTTGAAGTTCTAGCTCTAACTCAAGTATTGCTTGTGTACTGATACCGAGTGTACTGATCACAACTGCAACAAAGCTAATAATGAGTTCTAAGGTTGATCGAAATGTGACCAAGGACCAATCAACACTGCGAGTCTTGTGCATCTTCCACTGAGTGTGAATGCATTGTGTTTCAATGTGCTGTGACGGTGAAACACTCGGAGACACCACAAATAAACCCCTGCAGATTTTTGTACTGACAAGAAAATCTCCACCAATCCGCTATTGGCCGACTGGCATGCCATGAATGCACAGACAATGTCCCCAAGTGAGAGCTCCATCCCTCTCGTCTTTGTCTCACACACAGAAACCCAGTTATACACAATTCATATGATCTCAGCTGCTCCGTCTGCTTACATAAAATGGTTATGAGACCTGCAATGGCTGTAAAAGCACTGATAAGACTAAGTCATATGTTCTCACAAGATGAGGGAGGCTGAATAAGAGGAAGTAAAGTCTAGATGGCCCCTTAAATTGGGACTTGTACAATGTTTGTCTCCATGTCTTTACTGTTATGGCCACATCAGACACTGCAAGATGTGAGTCCAAGGGAACCTGAGAGAGTTCAGAGAGGGAATGTCCTCGTGATCGGTGTGCATCTGTGACTGTGTGTGTGAGTATGTCTGCAGTTACATCAGAGGCAATAATTCCACACCCAAACCACTTTAGTGGTACAGCCTTACGCTCTGTACTTCTCTCTCTGACACACACACAGACACACACACACACACACACACACACACACACACAAATATGCAATCGCAGCATGAGGGTGGAGTGGGAGAACTGTCTAATCTCCCTGGAAAGACATAAACTTAACATCAACCATATGACAGATTTATCTGTGTGTGTGCAAAATCTTTTAATCTCTATAGCGACCTTAGCATCCTCATATTGTCAGATCACCTCAAGCATTCAAGACTAATAATGTAACTTCTCCCCCTCTCCCTCACACACACACACACACAAACAAACAAAAATGGAGAGGACACAGAAAAGCAGGTGCAGCCAGTTCACTTTGTGCTCAACCTTCCCAGCCCCCCCCCCCCCCCCCCCCCCCCATGTCAATAAACATCCCACTGGATCCACTAAGCAGCTCCTCGGCTAACTGCTGACCACTTATGTAACTGGGTACAGCCTATACAACCAGGTGTTGGTTAGTTCATCAGCAAAGCATATCATCTAGTCTACTTAACCTAAGTAATGCTTTCAAATGCAGTGTGCTAAGGAGCACTGCAACAAACTACCCTGCAGAAATGAGCCTTCACTCCATAGATAAGCTTGCCTGATGTCAGTGAGTAGCATAGCAATGGAGCCTACAGGCATGAATACACTAGAGATGACGTACACAGTGCTACATGGAGGGCAACCGCGGTGCTACCCAAACTCATCTGAAGTACTGACAGTGCCTATGCAGAAGATAACAAATGCAATTAAGAAGAAGGATCCTAGTTATAGTTAACATGACAGGTGGTGATTCACAACAATGAACCAAACCGGACTGTCAGTATTTCTGACAGTTCACCCTTGCAAATGATCACTATTATGTTGCCTTGTAGCACAATCATTTGGCCTACCACATCAGCAAGCATTAATGCGGATTAGCTTTCCAGCTAACAATTAAATCAGACAGCTCAAATTGTCTAAATGGCAAAGTAGACAGGTCATTATCTGTGGATGATATGCTGAATGCTGGAGAATGAAGAACTGTGATGGCAGTACAGGGACAGAAATGAAATAGACAGAGAGAAGAGAGAGAGAGAGAGAGAGAGGGAGAGGGTGAGAACTAACAGAGAAACACAAAGATGGGCTGGGTTAGAGAAGCGGGAGGGAGGGAGGGAGAGAGAAGAAGGGAGGGAGTGTGTGGGTTTTGAGTCTCTGTGGTCTGAATAATAAAACAGGAGCTCTGGAGTATCTGAGGGATTGGGTTTCCCCGAGTGTATTGTGACCAGTGGAAACACACGCACACAGAGACGCACACAGAGACAAACACAGGGAGAGACTGGGAGCCAGAAAAGGGAACACAAGTACTGAAAATGAAGAGAGAGACGGGAAAGAGGGGTACACAGAAATGGCTGGTCATTTACATGTAAAAAGAACACTGTCAGCCAGGAACAGGTTTGGATGAGAAGTTTTGACTCCTCTCCCAGATAAAAGAGGTTGCGATCACCACAAACACAGACATTCCCCTTGCATAACCACTCAATTGTGTCCTTTTTACTCTGACTGGGAAAGCTTGTGTCTTAGGCTTTTAACAGTGATCTGAGTGCCACTGTATTTGATTAGTAACAATAGCTGGATGGAAAAGGCATTAGGTTATCTCTGTTACATGGAATTCCACTTATGAGGTCAGCTGATACCCAGAAACTAATGTGCACTACATGGCGGCGGTTTCATCTGAAGGCCTTGAAAAAAGAGAAACAACACTTTCCATTTCCATACCCCCTCTGTTCCCCTCACCTACACAAGATCATTTTTATAAGTCAACTTCCTGCATTCAAACCAGCTGATAGGAAAGTACTGTCAGCCTCCATGTAAATGTAAAAAGACCAACCAACACGATTACCTGGACAAGCACCCATGTACACACCTGTTCAGCTCCATATGCAGCAGCAAACTCCAGGAACTCCTCCATGCGTACAAATCCATCCCCATCCTGATCCAGCGCCTGGAACACTGCTCTCAAGGGCTCTGTGGACACCATGGCTACAGAGATGGGCCCCGCGCTCTGAACTTCCATGGTGCCCTGTGGATCGAGATCCAGGCTCTCATATTCGGGTAAAACCGCCACGTTGTTTTCCTCCATCAACTGTCGCGTGGTTCCCTCCGTCGGTGAGCTGCCATCGCGCTGGGCTTGAGTTACCTTCTCAATACTCGCCTGGGTGAGTGTGAGTGCCTCTCCCTCCCCCTGGTTCACTTCCAACTGAGCCGGTGTGTGATTGGCTGAGCAGGTCTGACCTGGGGCTCCTCCCATGTCACTCAGCTGGTCACCTGCACAGGTGAGGAGGAGGGGGAGGCTAACTGGTGTGGTTAAGACATCCTGGTCTTCAGCACATACACTAACAGAACCTGACCGAGTGTCTAGAGAACAGCTGTCCAGGGCAGGAGTGTTTTCACTGCTTAACTCTGAAGGGTCGCCATGCATGGAAGGTTTTTCCTGAGGCTGTGTGCTGACACCGTCACTTATTGGTTCAACACAAAAGTCACTACCATCAACAATCTGTTGGTCAGGGCAAGTGGTGTCCAGCTCAGCTGTGTTTTCAGTGTCAGGAGTGTGTAAGAAATCTGGGTGGTTAGTTTTGAATGTCTGTGAGTCATCTGCCACTTCAGTATTCATGGTGTGTGTGATGCATTCAGATGTGAGTAGGTCTGTCCTGTCAATGTTTTCAGTGCAATATTGCTGTGAGTTTTCAAGGTTTAACTTGTGGGTATTGTCCAGCTTTTGTGCATTGAATTCTGGTGGTATGCTTGAATTTTCAGGTTCCGGGGAGTCCAAGGTATCTAAATGTTGACGTTGGAGTGTGGTTATGTCCTCTATGTTTTCAGAGTTTACAGAAACAACTATGTTATCTTTTATATTTTCAGTGTTGAATATATGTGTGTTTGTATTTCCATGGGTAATTATTGGTATGGTATCCGAATGTTCAGAGTCAAGTGTGTCTCTCTTATCTGAGGTATTTATCTCAGCAATAGTGAAAGAATCAGGTGAGCTACCTGCATCAATGACATCCTCAGGAAAGACATCAATCACTTGCGTTTGTTCAGGAGAACCAGCAGCTAGAAGCATGTGCTGAAGGTTCTTGGCGGTTGAAGTATCACCATCAGTGGCATGTCTAACTGAGTGTTCAGATGGTTCTGCCCCAGGGACATGTTCAGAAGATACGTCTCCTTCAAGTGTGTGTCGATATGGTTCAGCTTCAAGCAAAACCTCAGACACATTAACTGTTTCAGCCCTGGGTTTATACGTTTCTGTCTCAGACAGATTTTCCTCAAAGATCCATCCAGGTAAGATATCTTCTTCATGTGTGTGTCGATATGGTTCAGCTTCAGGCAAAACCTCAGACACGTTGACTCTTTCAGTCCTGGGTTTATACGTTTCTGTCTCAGACAGATTTTCCTCAAAGATCCATCCAGGTAAGATATCTTCTTCATGTGTGTGTCGATATGGTTCAGCTTCAGGCAAAACCTCAGACACGTTGACTCTTTCAGTCCTGGGTTTATACGTTTCTGTCTCAGACAGATTTTCCTCAAAGATCCATCCAGGTAAAATGTCTTCTTCATGTGTGTGTTCAGTTATTATTCCTTCAGGTAGGTGTTGATACGACTCTGACTTGCAAGTGGCTTCAGACAGAGCATCCCTTTGCTCTATGTGTTCATCTGCTGTATTTTCAGATGTGTTTTCTCTGGTGTCTCCATATACAGCACATCGCCTAGATTATTTTTTTCTGTGTGTTGTTGACCAGCTTGTTCATGTATTTCAGTCTCAGTTGAGTGTTCAGAAACTGCTTCAGATTCATTTCCAGACGGCAAGTCTCCTTCGATCAAGATGATGCCTTCTGCTGCAGTTGCAGGTATTTCTTCCACAGCTTTGATATCCAGTGATGCATCCTTTTCAGGTGTCTGTTCAGAGAGGACTTGTTGAGTTGTGACCTCAAGTAAGAGTTCAGGTGCATCTACCTCTGTAGCCAATACAGATAAATGATCTCCTTCAAATAACTGCTGAGGGGCAGGTTCACACCCAAGATCTCTATCAGATGTCAATACACTCAAAGTGTGACTGTGTGAAGCCTGGTCAGTCAGAACTTCTTCTTCGGGCAAGGCTAGTGGAGGAGCATGTGTTCCTTCTCCCTCTGTGTGATGACATATGTCTGCCTCAGTCTGTATCAGGAGTTCAGCTCCACCTTCAATAGGCATGATGTCGCCATCTGGGCTTTTTTGGGTGTGTTGACATATTTCTGACTCCGTCATGTTTTTGGATGCTATAGTCTGTGCTGTGTGGTCAGATGTTTTTGTTAAAAGTGTGTTTGCCGGCGAGAGGCAACTGCTGTAGATTTCTGATATTTCCTGTTCTGTCTGCTGGAAAGCATCCTCCTCAAGTAAGAGATGAGGGGTATGCTGCTCTGTGCACACATATTGTTGATTCATCTCCTCGCACACAAGAGGGTTGCTTGTTTCACTTGGAAGAGCTGTGGGCTCCAAACACACACCTGTGAGTGTGAGATCAAGCTGGGGAGTCCTGTATGACATTGTACACTCCTCGGGTGTGAAGATGTGTTGTGGATCCTGAGCTGAAGTGTGTGTAAGAGTCTGCGAAGACAAAAGTTCCTGTGTATGGGTGTCCACACCTGGCTCATGCTGCACATCACCTGTGGAGTCACTGACGATGAGTGAGTCTGTGAACACAGGTGTGCTCTCTGGGATGTCTGTGGTCTCCCTGCCCCATTGTTGGTTACTACTTGTACTACTTGTAATATCTGAACTGGCATTGGAACAGGGGCTGGCACTCTCCTCTACGACCTGGTCTTGCTCACTTGGTGGGAAATCCTGGGAACAAGAGAGATGGCTTTCCCAATGTGAGGCAGAGTGCTCTGCATCTTGCTCCCATGGGAACATCTGCTCTACACCAGAATACTGGGGAGTCCGAAACAGGTCATCTAAATTTAAGGCATTTTCTGGGAATATCTCACCCAGGCTGAGAGACAAGACATTCCCATCTCCCTCCTCAAAATGCAGTTGCCGTTCATCTGTCTCCTCATTTCTGCATGGCGTTACAGAATCAGTTGAATCCAGAAGCATAAACCCCAGGCTATTCTGATCTCCATCCCAGTCAGTGTGGCTTCCAGGACTGGACATCAAAACCTGTTCCATGTTTGTCCACCACAAGGAGTGCTAAAAAACGCAGCCTGCAATAAGCCGTTTCTCGCTGAGATCCATAAGTGAACCTCTCTTTTCACTACACAAGACAAGAGTGCCCAAGGACAACTATGGAAGAGCAATGGCAACACAGACATCCACCATGCAAAAGTGCGGCGAAACTCACGATAAGGCGATTGACTCCCACGTCTATGTTTACAGGCTGAGAATTAATCTAGTTAACTAAAGCCCCTTCAAAGGCGCGCTTATCCACAACCAAATCCCGACATCATTAAGGTGGATTACAAAATAAGCAACTGCGGCAAGATATTTTTTCGGTTACTGTCAAGTTATCGAATAGATACAGGGCTATGTTCTATTCCACAGAGTTATATTGATGACATCACAAACAAACATCAGGTGGCTAAGCTATGTCTGAAATCGGTCATGAGGCCGTCTGTAGGCTTATACATGTGTGAGAAAACAAGTTTACTATTGCTTGTGTCCAAAACACAGATCATAAGATTATAATAAGAACAATTAACTTCAAAGAATTAAGTGTAATTGTATGTCATCTGAAAAACATCTTGTCCGACAGCAGCTACAGAGTGTAAACCATGTGATAATTCACAATTATTTCAGAAAATGTAATTGTTTGCAGCGTGAAAACTATCTGTTATAAACTACAGATAACGTTACCGTACCGAACACTGTGAATTACTTATGACACTAGGTGCATGATATTATAAACACATACATCTAGGCTACCATAACGACACCGGCTAACGGAGGGCAGGAATGGAAATGAACTGCACACTTCCTTTGGGACACTTTCTGTTCAACTTTCGCTTCAGACAAGCACTACCAAAAACCAAATGCTTCATTTGCTAACATGTTTGAGACATATTAAATATTTTACATTATCCAATAGGCTAATGTTTGTTAGCTGAGTGAGCTAACACTACTGCCTACACCCAGTAGCCCACCTTCCTTGCTAACGGGTTTATTAGGTCCGGAGGTGGCTTCTTCGAAAAATGTCTGATTAGAAAAAAAAATCAATTACCGTTTGCAGTTAATATAAAACTGCAGCGGTTAGCTAAGTGGCCGTCAGTATAATAATAATTAGCTAGCTCGTTGAGTGACAGATTGTGTTGCTGGTAGACAAGGCTTGGATTAGTAGCTGTAATAGCGTCGACATATGGCTAACAGGCTAAAAGATACAAGCATCCCTCCTTCGAAAACGGGGCAAGCTGAGGGGGCTAGCTGGCCCATCCGTTGGTCACGTCTACCTCCACCACCAGAGAATATAAAATCCTTGCGTTCACGTTATTTCCAAAGGTTATATTGTGTAAATCCTCACGGCTATCCAGTTGAAAGATGTTAGCGTTGTGTTATTGCCTTGTTTTTTTCCTTCAAGATAACCGGAGTCCAAGAAGAATTACACGAATCATCCACCTGTGCTGGTTAGCTGTGTTAGCTAAAACCCCATGAGTGTTCATTTATCATCACCACATTATTGTCTCACAGGGGTTAGAGGTGATTGATATGATGAAATTATGATCCCCAGATTATTCGTTATGGATGGTGCCATTTGTATTCCAAGCGATAATGTCACACCAGCCAGTATGCGCTCGCATCAGCAGCCGATGCAACCTCTGCCATCCTCATACCGCATACACAGCGACGTCAACAGTGAGCACGCAAGCGCAGCGAGTACGCCGCAGTCTGCCGATATCAACCAAACGCGTCGAGAAATTATTTTGTTATGAGGATAGTACAGGAAAAGGACAAAATACCATGGAACGGGATAGCCTTAATAATGGGAACATGGGGGATTTAAAATTACGTCTCTGACTGCCAAAAGCATAGCGTCTCAAACAAGGCCTTCAGTCCAGTTACTTTCATTTGCAGAGCCCGCATCATTTTCATTTATTGACGAGGGGGGAAAAAACACGTATTGAATGATAAGGTATTTCTGAGCCTACTCAGTTTGCCTTTGATTAAAATATACTGGGCGAAGGATATGTCGTGTGTAGGCTATTGATTACAGGTAAACAGCAGCATATTAATTATGCTTTACTTTATGATACCACTGCGCCCTCAAGTGGTTTTCATTAAATGTTGTAAAATGTGGTTACAAACTAATTACAGATGCATTAACACACATATATAAGAAATTACATTTGTTTCGTGTTTCAAAAAGAAATGTTCAATACTGAATTTGTGAAAGAGAAAACACAAGCTAACATAGGATGAACAAAAAGCTCCAGAATACAGAGTGAATTGTACAGCCCAAGGACATCTGGCTTGTCAGTCCCAGTATGTGCAAATAAACATTAACACATGATTACTGTTTGAAACGATGGAATGCTATGTTCAAGTCCAAAGGAGTTTGACATGTAGAGCCCTCCTTTATCTTGTCACATGGTCGGTCTTCTTAGAGGATGATAGAAGACATTACTTCCTATCTCTCTTCATTTCAGAGGACCAGAATCCTGAAATAGAAATTAGTGGTGGAGTCAGTGAACACAGTTCAGACAACTCTACTCACTCTCTCAATTCTGCTCCGTCAAGTCCTCCTAAATGTCAGTCCTCTGTGCCTTGTCCTGTCCTTTCACCTGTCCTTTCATGTCTTCTCCGTGCTTCCCTCTCTGCTCTATCTCATACTGTTCTATCCATTCCATTCCATTCCATTCCAGTTCTGTCCTCTACCTCCCCCTCCACTAATGAGGTTCTGTTATGAATGGTGAATTCTACCTTTAATACCAATTTAAGGTAAATGACCAACCCTGTGTTATACTGACAGAGGTCAAAATCTACACAGAGGAAACTCATAAAACACTGGGGATCAAATTCATACAAAAAAGTAGTAGGATAATAAATACTATTTGATTTTCTTATTTTATAAGGTTACTTTTGGTGTTATTTTCTTTAGCCAATAGGTAACAAGTAGAAGGCTGGCAGACAAAGGAGAAGGAAGACAGACACTCACACATATACATACGGACAAACAGACAGTCACATACCAAACAGCGTTACACTCTGGGATGCAGGTAGGGAACAACATCTGAAGAGCACAACATCTCACACACACACACACACACACACACACACACACACTGTCACACTTCACACACACACCTGAGTGTTGGGTGTCAGAGTTTAGCAGAGCGAGAGGAGAGTATACCCAGCAGACGGTGCACGTCATTGGGCGACGTCAGCCACGCTCCACCATCAGCCACCAGTATGCTGCCTGTGATGTAGGAAGCTGCCCTGCTGGAGAGGAAGAGCACGGTGTGGGCCATCTCTGTCTTATTCCCCGCACGCTGCAGGGGAATGCTGTTAAATGCCCCTGCATCCTCAGCATGGGGACCACCTAACAGAAAGGGGGGATACAAGACCAGCGGAGAAGGAAGACAAGGAAGAGACGGTATAGTAAATAAAAGGAATGTTGGGGATATTGTTATTGGGGATCCTGATAAGAGGCAACATTGTTTTGTGTTTCTATCAAACTAAAAGATAACTCCAGTGTATGTCTGGTGCCCTTGTGTGTAAGTGTAAGCAGGTGTATGCTTTAGGCAGAACCCCAGTCTCACCCAGTCGGCGGTAGCCCTCGGTGCCTGAAATAGGTCCTGGTGCTACGGTGTTCACTCGCACTCCATTGGGCCCCCACTCCACAGCCAGGTGTTTGGTCATGGCATCTACACCAGAGACAGGAGAAGCGAGACAGAGGTTGGAAATTTGGTGTTTGGTGTTAACCTGTAATTAAAATTCTGTTAAGTCAGCTATTGTGTGTCCAAAAATCTCCATAACTACATCATTTTCTTTTGGTGAAGGCCGTTTCACTTATTCTTTGTTACTAGTTTAAAATAATACATTGTGTGGAGTCAATAAAAGCTTACGAAGAAAAGAAAGAAATGGCTACAAGAATGAGAAACAATAATCATATGGCAGTTCAAAACCCAGTCATGTCTTTCAGGCTCCGTCAGCCTGGGCAATAGTAAGGGTGGTAACAGGGTAAATCTAGCTTTCTTGTTTCATCAGCAAGACCAACGCCCACGTGGTCTTTATTCCACTAATACCCATGAGGCATGAGTCCTACACTCACCGTTTGCTGCTTTTGCTGACCCAGCATGCACCTGGAGCGCCTGACCCTTGTATCCCAGAGTGGCGGAAATGTTCACAATAGAACCACCATGATCCTGCAATTGGTCAAACAAGATAATCCATCAGTTCTATTCACAACCATCTATGATCTTCATCTAAATGGAAATGCTTATGAAAGAATGCATGACTACAACTAATGCAAAGACTTTTGCCTTCCACCATTTTTACTTCACCTCAGTCACAGTTCAACATTGTCCAGAAAATTCAGTTAATTCTTTAACTAGTTTATATTTAGCTATTCTTCAAAGCAATAAGTCCATTAATGGTAAATAAGACTATTTTACCTTGAACCACTTCTCATAGGCCACTTTGCTGGCATTGAAAGTGCCCATGGTGTCGATCTCCAGTACTGTCTTGAAGGCGTTGAATGACAAAGAAGAGGCAGGACATAGGAAGTTACCTGCAGCATCTAACCACAAAAACATTAATGTTACGAACATCTACATCGGATGAAATTTACTTTTAAAAAAAAAATAATGTTATCAGTCTTTGCTAAGGTGTGTGTGATGTGTGTGTCCAAACATGAGTCTTTGAGTGTGTGTGATGTGTGTCAAAGCTGCCTGATAAAATGAAGAGGTCAGAGCAGTGTGGGTGTGCTTCTTACTGTTAATGAGTATGTCTAAGCGACCCAGCTCCTCCAATGTTCGATCTACAGCTGTATTAATAGTCTCTGGTTGCCTGACATCTATTGCCAAAGGGAGACATCTCCGACCAGTTGCTTTAGTTAGCTTCTCTGCAGCCTGCACACATAAACACACCCACAATTCAGTTTCTTTTCATATAGGTCCTCTTTTGAATTAAAAAATATGCTCTGCTGTACAATAATGTCTGAACATCACGTCTGTCTGCAATGCACATTCACTCTAGATATGCGTGCACAAAAATAAAAACATGTGCTACATATTACAGGGCTAACAGCTTTATTCTTTTTATGATATTATGATTAATGTTCCTATTTATGCGGATAGCTTCTCTTTCAATTTAACTTTTAACACATTTTAAAACAAAATAACCGACCCAACAATCACTTATAATAAAGAAATGAGTTATGCCACCACACGGAAGTGTTAATCTCATGGCATTCATGGATCACACACAGTGAGAAAATAGCTAACAACGGATAAGAGTTCTGGTTACCTCACTTAGACGTTGCAGATTTCGGCTGGCGATCACTACATCGCACCCATGCCTGAGGTTAGAGGTCAGGTGTTATATTAAGTGGTAAAGGATAAGAGGAAAGATAAAGGCAGAGGAAAGTGTGTATATTCCAATCAGTTATCATAAATCGAATGTAAATGGTAAAATGTTGTATATCTTAGGGAAATGTTTATGAAATCTGGCATTGCAATACCATAATAATTGTAAATGATATGTTTAAAAACTTTATCATTATGCATGATAACCACAGGGGTAAAGGTCCTTGGGGGTGTCTATGTTGAGAGATAACATTGCTCGCTAAGCAGAAGGGTAGAAGGAATCGTGATAATAATTTAGGTCAAAGTTTGTGTTCACCAAAAGCAAGTGCGTGAATATTGTTAGACTGACCTCATGAAGACTTCAGCTATGCGGAATCCAATGCCAGAGCCACCACCTGTGATAAAGGCAACCTGATCTCTGCAGAGAAACACAATCAAGTTAGTCCATATATGATCTGGAACCGCTTGCATGTACATTTGCTGTGTGTGTGTTTACTGACTTCAAAAGGTCTGGACTGTAGAGGTATGTGTAGGAATTCATGCAATCATCAGTCATGACGTCCTCTGGTAATTCTCCGGTTCTCTGAGACTCTTCTGCCATCCTTGCATCACACGGAGACAGAAATCACAAAACCCCCCTGGAAAGCAAAACGGCCTGAGTTTCCTGCGTATCGACGTGTAACCTACCGATAAGTCACATTAAAACATATTTTAATTTAATCGCTGAAAACCTAAAAAGTTATCTTACCTTCGTCGAAAACCAACCTTATGGATTACAGCGCAAAACTGGGAGCTTCTGAAAAACTTTAACTTACTGTCAAATTTCACCTCTCTCTATGAACTCTGCACTTTGGATTGGACCGCCAAAGGAGTACCGTGCACTCTGGGAAATGTAGTTTGGAAACCGACTGTCCGTGTAATTATTTTTAATTGAGGGTCTTCTGCACATAAAATAAACGCCTGGTTGTACTATTTGGTTGTGCAGGTTGTAATCTTGGGCATTCAGGTACGATTAGGGTATAATTCACAGAGAGTAACCGCTTTTCTGATATCTTAAGAACTACTCTGCCCATGAATCATGGCAGCATTGTTTTCTGTGCCTGTATATGATTTGCAAAACACCATTCCATAAGCCAATCACGTATGAAGGTAACGCCCATCTTCACATCACATGTACACAATTGTAAAGAGGCCTAAACCATGGTTACTCATTCCATAGGCAAAGACCTATATAGCTTTGACTTGATAGTTCTTGATGTCAAAAGACAAATGTTATAATAATAATAATAATAATAATAATAATAATAAACTTTATTTGTATAGCACCTTCCATACAAAACAATGGAGCTCAAAGTGCTTAAATGTTATACATGTGCATATGTTTTATTTTAATTTAAATGGTTGACAAAGACCCAACTGATGGAAAACCTATCATCCAGTTGGTGTTTTCAACATTTGTTTGTATTTTCCTGTGTGTGCAGTAATCCAATCGGTGTGTAGCGAAGCTAATCAGACTAATTTGAGCAAAATGTCGGCCTAATTGACGTTCATTACAGACCTATTTTCAGCAACAGATTAGAGCAGGTATACACGTATCAAAGCATAAAAGCTTCATCATCCTCATGCCCTTTGACCCCCCCTCCACAGTATTTATTTCAGTCTTCTATTACTCCGCTTTCTCTAACTATTCCTTTTTCACTCTTTCCCTCTGAATTATGCTTACAATGTTGTGTTGTGTCCGTTTCCTGGTAGGTCTCACTGCTGTAAGTGCTTCATTGGTTTCTTAATGTTATGTCCTCAATAAGAAGATGACATGAGACCCTAGACAAATTGGTAGAGTTGTATCTTTTTCCCCTGCACCAGACCACTTGGCAGACCACATGTAGGATCTGACGGTCGAATATATGAAATCTCACTCAATCCTAACCTATCTCTTCTCCAATTCTCATGTCTTGCTTTTGTTTGAAATAATGAATGAATATATTATCCTTCTTATGTTAGAATAGAAATAGAATAGAAAAGCCTTTATTGTCATTGTATTCAGTGGCGATTTTAGCCCAAAATTTCTGGTGGGGCAATTTTGTATGATGTCATGTCATCCTCACAAAAATAGAGCTAGCTGATTATGATATTATTATATAAGCAATTTGCCTATATGCGCATGACAGCTGCATTTTGAATGCCGGCAGGGAGAAGAAATCCTATTTCAATTACATTTCACATGCTTCAGTTCTCAGCACGACACAAAGATGTTGCTTATAATACAGCAACAAAGTAAATAAAATAGATTGCAATAAAATAAAAAGATTAGATAGACACATAGTTCAAATAACTTACATGCTTTATCAAGCTTGTGGCACACGCATACAACATGAAGCGAAAGGCACAACTGAAAAAAATGACAGCAACAAATCATTCTGCTAAATGAACAAAACTCTCATAAAATGTTGTCTTATAAACAGAAATTATTTCAGGCTGCAACTTGAAACACGGAGGCTGGTTCCAAAACAGCAGAAAACTAGCGATAGCTAACGAGCAGTAATGCAGCGGCGTAGATCTGTATGATTTATTTTTTCTTGGTCACGGGTTAGTAGGCAGATTTCGTGGGGCACTAAAACTGCCCCATCTCCCAATGTAAACTTTGGCCTGTGTGGCTCACGCTCATTGGTGTTTCCATAGCAACAGTCTTATGTTTGTAGCACTGCCCCAGAAAGGGAGGGACAGCGGAAAGCAGGCAGCATTTCACAAAGCAAGTACAAACACAGAAACTCACACGAATCAAATTACTCCAAAACAGTACTATAATGCCTGTGAGTCCATTTTATTTACACACACATTTACAATTGAATCACTACTTTGCATATTAAATCAAATAAGATATATTTTGCCACAAAGCAGAGATGTATTGAGCTTTCTGCACCACAGCGCCATCTTGATCTGGTTAGGCAGTGCCCGAAGTGCCCCTAATGTAGAAACCCCACTGATTGTATTTACATATAACGAAATTTGGAGCGCTGCTCCTGTTGGTGCGACATAACACAACAATAGTACAAATAGAAAAATAGCACAAATAACTAAAAATGTTTTTGTAGAATGTTTGTTGGTGTGATAAAGATAAATGCTTCCTGAATACAAAATATGAGGATAACTGCCTACCATACAATGTTTGTTGGTGTGTAGCCAGTGGGATTACAGGAAGCATGCTGAATGGAGGGTGCTGAAGCATAAGTAAGGCATGATCTGACTGCATGATCATTCCTGAGCTAGCTAGTTCTTTGGATGATTACACAGAATTGAAGAGAAATGAAACAATGAGATATCATTGTTTATCTACCAAAGTACATCATTTATCATGCACAATGATGGTTCATGTCCAAAGAAAGCAAACCACACAACACACCAAAATATAAAATTATTTTTGTAAGTGTGCCACACCAGCACTTGTCAATTTGGCAGAATTTTGAGTGTCAAGAATCTATTATGCTCACTGTTTTGGAACATGTCAATGCACATGATTGAATAGTTTATCTCATTAAACCCAATAAACCCATTTAAATGCATAAAAAGAATGGAGAAAGAATAATGAAAACAACAGCCACCATAACCCATTAAAAAGTTTTGCAATATAAACTGCGATAAAATTGTGTGATTTGATATAGAATTCTATGGCAGTGACCTGTCTGCAGATATCCTAAGGCTGGCCCTTAAACACAGGTACATGGATCCTCATGAAAGTGAAGAATCACCTTCACCTTTGACTTCCTATCATCACTGCATCACTGGCTTTCCTCCTGCTCTGAGCTCTTAAGGGAAGGGGACTCGCTCTATCCCTGGGCTCATCAGAAAGGCCAAGTGACCTACCATTCTGTTAACACATGCCAGACACACAGTGCCACCTTGCTCCCTACCATCAACCTGTAAAACACAAATATAGAAACATAATGACTATACCATCTACCATCAACCTGTAAAACACAAATATAGAAACATAATGACTATACCATTTACCATCATGCATGTACAGATTACACATTTGCCCATGTTAACCGAATAATAATGATAACTAGTGGAAGCTTATATTTTGTAAATTAGGGAAATGAATGTAAAAAACCTCCAAACAATCATACAGTATTTTGCATGTTACCGTTCCAGAATCTCATACAGTCACATGAACATTACACACACAAGCATATGATGTCATGCCAAGATTGTCACACACATGAATGTAAAGATGCTCACATATGTGATAGGGAGTCTGTGCATGGAAAGGCGGGTCTCTGTATTAATAGGATTGGAGCATCCTTCAATAGAGCATTGAGGAGGAGGACTCTCTGCTGGAACTGTAATCAACTTTGACCTCAGGAAGCACTCCTGCAAAAATAAAAGATATATCCATTATTTAGCATCCTTCCAACCTCCAATTGAGTTAAAACCCTATTTTGCTGGAAGTTATTGACTTTGAACAGTGTATATTGGGCCCTATTTCCCCAGCTTTTCCCAATTTCTTACTTGGGACAAAAACGAGATAAATCGGTCCAGTATTGAGTTAGAACGCTATAACCAGCAACCGCAAACCGGCTGTACAATGTAATCCCATGGGGCAAGCACCTGCGTCAAAGTAAAGTGTGAGGTACTTCTCATGTCATGTTTTATAAGGTTGATAGTATAAGGTTGAAATGGGGGCTATGACAGACTAGCCCAATTTGAGCCCGACATGTTTTAAACATTGAAACTGTCGAAATGCTCCATTCCTTGTTCTCTGAAGAAATAACTTGTTTGCAAATGCGTGTGCACTGTTTAGAAATCTGTGGGCACGGATTACGAATCCAATAGCACAGTTTATAAACTGAGAGTACAGCAGCAGATGCGGATGCATGCCCTATAGAACTACATTGTATAGCCGTTTCGCATTTGCCGGTTATAGCATTCTAACTCAATATCGGACCAATTTTGTTTTTGTCTTTAGTCAACATTTGGACCCAAAAAGATTGGAAAATAGGGCCCAGGTTAAAAAGTGCAGTTTAAGTTGTATTGACAACTTTAACCTCGGCAGAACAATCAGTGTGATCCATGGATATTTAGGCAAAGCAAAATAACAAAATGGAAAAGCAAAATGGATAGACAGACTAACTCCTGCACGGGCGAGGATATTGGTGATGGTTCTGGTCATGAAGAGAGTTCTCTTTGCTCGGGTCACTGCCATATATAGGAGATTCCAGTCATCATCTTCAACAAGGCTTTGATTCCCTAAAGATAACAAACACCCACACATAGAATATTTAATATACATTGTACGTTATTTACAGAGCTGTTTTCTTGACTTAAAATGAACATTTGTATATTCTTACATTCTCCACTAAACATGCACATACACAAGCTAAGAATTGCACATTTGCAAATACACACACCACTAGCTAAATGAAACAATCACAGACTAACCTCCATGTTCCTGAGCTGGTAAGGCCTGGAGTGCACCGAAGTCATCTATGATGACAACGGTATCAAATTCCAGTCCTTTGGCCTTATGCATTGTGCCCAGGATAAAATCTGAGAGGAGCAGTAGGATTAGAGAAAGAAAATGAGCAATGAGAATATACACCTATACACAATATAATCCTCTATGTCAGTGAGAATATACACCTATAAACAATATAATCCTCTATGTCAGTGAGAATATATACCTATACACAATATAATCCTCTATGTCAAGAGGAGTTCAACACAGTTCAACATCTTTGCTGAGAGAAAGAGAAAATACTAATGTAAGCATAGGACAAATCACAGGGGTAATCTCTGGGATCAAATCACAGGGGTAATCTCTGAGATCAAAACACAGGGGTAATCTCTGAGATCAAAACACAGGGGTAATCTCTGAGATCAAATCTTATACAAAGAGAACATAGAAACAAGTACTCTCTCAGTCTTGACTGTCCAATTCTTGGCTCAAGAGGATCACAGTAGAGGGTTCAAGACTCAGGAGCAAACTCTTGAGAGAGGGAGAGGTTAGTCCATAATCAGTGATCCTGGGGACTCTGGCACTCTCTGGTGGATGCACAAGATGGTGACTAAGGCCTCTTCTCTTGTCTTTCTCACTCTCTGGTGGATGCACAAGATGGTGAATAAGGCCTACTCGTCAGTCTTTCTCTGTCTATAACTCTCACCCTTAATCACCTGCATTTTGTCGTTTTGTCTGGTGCCTCCGACGGATGCGCTCGAGTTGGTCTGGAATCTGCTCTCCATACTTCTCCACCACATTGATCTTCCATGACAGGCCATCTTCCTGGTTCTCAGTGATCTCAGCATACTGACACAGACCCCAATACCCTGTCAGCCCTCCCACTCCGCCTTCACTGAATCGACGAATAAAAGGGTCTTTTATCTGTAAATCTAATAGAGGTAACAGACGGTGAGGAAAGACAAATTGTAATCGGTGGTGCTGATCAATGGAAATCAGTAAAGATGATATTTCACATGATGCAAAGTTGGTAATGCCCATCTGAACCTTATGAAAGTACCTGTATGAGATTCTCACACAGGAAAGTGAAACTTACTCAGCCCACAGTCTCTTTGCTTCAGAGCCCAGATGTCATGAATTGTACTCAAGCCAAATGTCTTGATTCCCTAAAACAGAGACAAGCACAGTTTATTCCAGGTGGGAGTCTAGTGAGGTTATAGTGGACAGAATAAAAGATCATTTTTAAAGATGTTAAAAGATCAACACATTGGATACATACATTTGCTTGTCACAGAAATGAGTAAATAACTTTATGGCCTTCTATTCTTACCAGTGCCACTCCCGTCCAAATTCATCTCCACACAAACAGGAGAACAGAACATGTTCTCAGAGACATAATAAGGGGGAAGACAAATCACTTAGGGAAAAATGATGACGCTAAAGATCGCAGATCTGTAACCGGAAGTCTTGCCCTGTATTATAAAGAGCCAAGATTGTTGGAAGAGGCATAGCTGACGTTAAGAACTTCCCCTGAATGTTGTTTATTTCCACCGTGACTACAGCAATAGCCACGCAGTGAAATTAAGCGCAGGCAGAGGTGTTGCCAAGATGGCTGTACTTGTGGCGACACGTTACTCAATACAGTGCACCCTAGTGGCCATATCCTCATAGTATCTCTTCAATGATTTCTAAAGAGAGCGTAGGCCATTATGATCAGTTGATTTGGTTGACTCACGCCTATAATGTAAATGCGGCTGGTGGGTTCGAGGTTTATAAGCCTCACTGCCTCATTGAAGATGGAGAAGTTCGTGCGGCTGAGAACAGCCAGCCTCCCATCAGCTCCACCCACACCGGTCCGAAACCGGCGACACATCTCTGTGTCCTGTCCTTGCACAGAACCTGTTACACACACACACACACACACACACACACACACACACACACACACACACACACACACACACACACACACACACACACACAGTTTTTTCATCCACTGTCATGTAAACCATAGCAGAAAAATGTGTCTGTGTTTGTTGTCAGAAATGCACCTCTCTGCCCTCCTCCAACCAGTGTCTTCCTAACTCTTTTGCCGACTTCAAGTATGGTTGCACCAACATAGGCGATCTCAGGACCAAATCTGAAACTCTGAGAAAGCAATCATCTCATCTCAGTAAAGTTAATTGTAAGTGTATGTACGTGTGTATTACTGGAAGTGTATTGTAAGTGAGTCTGGTACCTGTGTCAGGTAGTAGATGTGTGTGTGTTGAATCATGTCTAAGTTGTTGATTGCTCCTCTGAATCTGTAAATATGTTGGTGAGGGTCGCCCACCAAGATCTTTGCACATGGTTGAGACATCAAGATGTCCATGGTCGCTAGTGGGGATAGGGGAAGGATTATATTATCTTCAGATTGATTTTGCAGTGGTCCTTTAGCTTGATCTGATCCTAAAAGAGTTACAATACTAGACTGATGACATTAGGTTAATCTTATGCCACATTGGACACGATTGTGAAATTCTGAAAATAGCAGAGCAAAATAGCAATAGCATATCAAAATATTATTTCCTATACAGTTTTATAGTTTATGTATAAATCTTCTACAGGTGAACATGTTATTTACAAGTGAGTGTGATTTGCAGACCTGGGGTACAATCCTGGGCCTCATCTATAAAGATGACATCATAGTGTTCTATCTGGGTACCCTCCAACTGCCACAGTTTAAGGTATCCTGCAGAGGAGTAGAGGGCAAGTCACCAGTTGCAGATGTTGGATGTTACATTGTGTGATGTCGTCTATCGTAATGAAATAGTTGCATTTACCATCATGACACATGTGATAGGCCGACTCGGAGGTTGGTTCAACCTCTTTCATTTTCTTCCATATGTGCCTGGCACAGTTCAAAAACCTCTAGAAAAAAGAAAAAAATCAGGGCTGATAACCACAGCAACAATGCCACTGCAAAGCTTTGTATACTGTGTATCAGGCAATTTGTATCTGTATTGCAGCTATTTACGGACTTTCAAAAAGGATAACTTGAATACTGTATATCTGAAATATGTATGATATAACAGTATTGTGTATGAACACCTGTCTCAGCCAGTACAGGCAAGACCCTTTTTACCGTTTTCTCAGTTTTATTAGGCCGGCACATGTTCCCACGCGTATTCTTGTACCATTCAGGCACATGCTGGGCATCTATGTGTTGGTCTGTGGAGGCCCAGAAGTTGTTGATAGTCTTAGTGACCACCTTGGCCCAAACAATGCTGCGTTCGCCATCGGGCATCACCCCGAAGACAGAGAAAAGGTTCAGGCTCGGATGCAGTTTTTCACGATACCTGAGGAGACCAAAAGGCATCAGCATGTCTGAGCACTGAAGTACATGGAAGCTGTTTTTGTTTCAGTGTGTTGATAACAGAATATAACACTTACAAATATTCAATTGTGTGATTAGTTTAAGATGCAGTCTGCGGACTGCAAAAGTTGGAAAGCAGGCTCAGACAACCCCTGCCAGAATCCCCACCGGATTAGGGGATAGGTCTCAAATGCCACCAGGCCTGGCTAAAGCAGTAATTGGAGTGATAATAACAGGTTTTATGGTAGCAGCCAGAATTATTCTACATAAGTGGAAGAGTCCACACAGACCAGAGGTTACAGAGTGGCTCAAGCTCATGACAGAGATAGCCTCTCTTGAACTCATGATCGGATGGGTGCAGAATAATTCAAGCAAAACCAGCCAAGCATGGCTGTATTTTGTCTCCAGTTTTGTTACAAGTGCTTAGAAGGGATGCAGGACTTTAAATTATATAATGGAGAGGGGTGTATATGTATTACACTGAATGTATATTTGTATGTCAAATGTAATGGCAAGGGTTTACATGGGCTGCCGTTAAGGTTTTGTTTTGTGTGGTTTCTTTTCTTGTCTTTTTTTGTTTTGTTTTGTTTGTTTGTTGTTTTTTGTGTTTCCCCTTTAAAATGTGAGATGTTTTGTAACATATATGTGTACATTCTATGTATATGAAATTGCATCTTTAAAACAAATAAAAAAAACTTAAATGACAAAAAAAAGATGCAGTCTGCGGTTCAGTTTCGTGAAAGGTTCTTGATATTTGCGCTCAACAGCTAACTTACACTTACAACAGCTAATCGATTTACACACCTCCCTTCCATGCTCCTGAAGGAAGTGTGTTGATTGGCTGGGATTGTTTATGGCTCAGTCCAAGCCACTGTGTTTGTTTCCCATTTACAGAACCAGGACTGTAAACAAACACTTTTTTGACTGCAAACACTAAACAGACCAAGGACCATAAGGGGCAATTCACTGAATTTTACAAATGTACTGTATCTTTAAAAGAACAGACTGCACCTTTAATTTTAAAATAAATGCACTTCCAACTCAATCCTGATATTGTGTATGTATGACTGTTTTGCGGTGAGTTTGTAATAAGAGGAAAAAGTTTACCTCTGTCCCACAGCAGCAAAGGCAAGGGAGTGGAAGGTCTTGCATGAAACGTTGCCAGGGAAGATGCGCTCTGCCTGCTCCTGCACCGCTTTATTGAAGACGACGTACAGGAAACGAAGCTCAGGCCTCTGCTTGGCATAACAGACCAGTGTGGTAGTCTTCCCCGTACCTGAAACACCCCTACAGTCTCACACACTGACTACATTAAATGGGCATGAATAAATCCAGGAAGGGGAGTCTGGAATAAGGCTCTCACCAGCAAAGGCCATGATTTTGACCACATGGTCTCCCTCTGTATTGTGATTCAGAATCTGCTTCTGTTCTTGGGTCAATTGGTTCTCCCTGTGTGAAGACAGACACATACAGAGCCCCCTAGTGGTCAGCTGATAAAAAAAGACCCATATGTAAATCTGTACTCTCAGTTTAGATTTGCAAAAGTTTTCATACCCACAGATTTGTGATCCATGCCCATCCATCTATGATTTGCTAATTATTTCTTCAGAGAACAAGGAATGGAGAATTTCGACAGTTGGGCTCAAATTAGGCTAGTCTGTCCTAGGCCCCATTTCAACCATATACTATCAACCACATAAAACATGACATGCGAAGTAACTCGCACTCTCCTCTGCACATTCACACACTTGGCTGTGCACATATATGCACATAATTGCACATAGGCTATATCTAGTAATGTGTGTGTGTGAAAAGATCTGTCACTTTGGAATAAAAATGCATGAATTGCTTTGCAAAAAGTATCTAAACAAAAATCAGACCCAATAATCACAGCAGCTTGTGATAATACCTTCACTCGTTCTTTGAAGAAAGAAGTTGTTTGCAAATCCGTGCACACTTTTACAAATCTGTGGGCACAGTTTTTATCGGACTTTATTTGTAACCCGCAGAATACAATTCACAAATGTGTACCATGATCCACTTTTTAAAAATATATGTTTGTGGACAGTGCAATATTTATTGACCATGGTTGTATTCATGATTGTATTCTGTGGGTTACAAATAATAAAGTCCAATAAAAACTTCCATAGGTTTGCAAATCTGTGGGCATGGATTACGAACCCGAGAGTACAGATTATAAACTGAGAGTACAGATTTACACATGACTCTTTCTTTTCTCATGAGACACTAGGGGGCTCCGTAGATACACATATGGCTCATCAAAAATAATTCAGTTTGTGTGTGTGTGTGTGTGTGTATGTGTGTCTCAGTGTTTCTGTTAGCCGGTAAAACACTGTTACACGATGGCACATGAGTAGCCTTGGATTTGGATCTACTTATGCTGAATGTAGTTGCCCACCCTACATCCAAATGCCCACCCTAGGATGACATCATGGTAACAGGCAAAAACTGATTTGAGGATATTCACTCTTTTGTCAGCCTAGGTGTACATGATATAGGCTGCATTTTATTTGAGTTTGTAGCATCGATTGTTACTGAAACACGCACTGGTACATTTCTAATTTGTCAGGTAAAATAAATTATTTCCAGACTACAGGCCCACAGGAAAAAGTCCAAGTGGAAACCCTGGTGTGTATGTGTCAGAGAGAGAGAGAGAGAGAGAGAGAGAGAGAGAGAGAGAGAGACAGCTCTGACCTCACACCATTCAGCATTAGGGGTTCCTCTGATCTGTTGGAAGGAAGGACGTTCTCCATAAGGTGCAACACATGGAAAATATTATAGTGCAACCTAGAAACAGACACAAAGAGACACAATGAGACAGTAAGAAAGGGACAAGGGAAATGTAAGGTTTTGCCAAGATCAGCTGAAGCACTCATAGACATCAGATACATCAAACATCGTAAACCATTTGGTAGACCTGTCTCAATTCAGTATATAATGTAAGCCCAATGTAAAATCGTACTCATAAACAAAGCCAGAGTAACGAGGAGAATCGTAATCGGGAGTAGACAAGAGGATGCACGTCTCACCGGTTGCTGATTTTGACACGTGTGTCTGCCATGGCGCGCAGCAGTGTGGCAGTGCACCACAGGAACTCTGAGAGCTGCTCAGGGGTCAGAGGGGTCCGTAGACAGACCACCACCTCCCACACGTCTCCCACCCCATCAGCCAGAACCAACATCAGGGCCAGAGCTGACCACGGGTCTTCACCCTTAACACACAACCAACCATTCTTTTAATCAATATATATTAACAAATTCATTGTTAAAGAATAGCTATGAATCAGAAAAATGTGTGTGTGTGTGTGTGTGTGTGTGTGTGTGTGTGTGTGTGTGTGTGTGTGTGTGTGGTGTGTGTGTGTGTGCACTGGTACAGGGCAGCGGGACATACCGTCTGCATGTCCTCTGGCATGCAGGCTCTGGCCTGCTCATAGAGGTGATGACCCCTAATAGACGCTAAAATCCTCTCCTCTCTGTCTCCGTCTCTGCGGAAGGTCTGAGACATGTACCTATACACATATAAACACACAATTACACAGAAAATGACCAATACTACTATATACTATACTCCTATAACTTAGATACATAGAGGACCACTATTGTTCTGTATATCATTTTGTCACTGAATAGGATGTTTCATCACAAATGAATAGATTAACCAATGGTACCTCTACATTTTATGTATGAATGTTATTCTATCACCAGACGCAGTAGTAACATTGTTTGTGAAAAACTACAGGAGAGACACTGTTATTCTTCTCTCTGTTTTTCTTTGTATTGTCGGTACAGTCGGGGGGATCACAGTAATACTTTGCCATGTGTAGTAAACAGAGGTTGTTGTAGTCGTCTGATGTCATGTGGTTTTCCTGAAGAATGGAGATAACTTCTTGCTTCCCTGCTTCCCCCTGCCGATGGTAGCGGAGGTAGCGCTTCTTCCATTGACAAAACTGTGTAATAGATCACAGATTAAAAGGCCAAAGATGTAAACTAAAATTAAAGGAGGAGTGGATGTATTTCCATTTGAGTGTGTGTGAGTGTTTGTGTGGTCAGTTAGCACGTGTCAGTCAGTGTGCATACTCATACCCAATCATCAGCGATGATATCCCTCCACTGTCTGCAAACCAGGTTGGCCCTAAGGAGCAGGTCAACAGCTGAGAGCATGGCCAGGATATCCCTCAGCACGGTTTGAGGCAGGGCATCGATACCTGTGTCAGGAGGAGGTGGAGGAGGTGGAGGAGCCGGCACAATGTTCCTCACAGGAAAGTAATGCTCAATTGTCCTTTGCTGAGGAGTACCTGGTTGGACTGATGGACAAAGAGACAGTGATTTGAGAGCAAACTGAAGATAGGCGTCAAGTTCATAGACTTACGAAGGCATTAACAACCAGAAACCAATATCTGAATGGGATAAGTGGCTCTGCTTTAGTCCTGTCTCTGTAAATATACCTCTCCTACCGCGTTGGGTTGGGTACGGAGTACGAGGGCTTCGACCCCGTGAGCTCCTGCGATCTCCAGGCATTCCTTCTAAACACATATAACACAGATATATATAGAGAGAGAGAGAGAAAAAAAGAGAAAGAGAAAGAGAAAGAGAGAGAGATATATACAGTAGATATAGATTCAGAGTGTATTTTCCATGTAACCTTCAAAAAAAGAACTGGCTCAGTTGGTTTGAAACAGACAATTCAAAAAACAATTGCAGTTGTTGTATTAAATTCAAACACATCCCCCATAACAGCTAGGCTGGTGCATGTATCAACTAATCTAAAAACATGGGTGGCTGTTAAGCTTTAAAGACACAGTAAGGAGTTTTCACCTAAACCTAGCCAGCTAAATAGAAAACTTGGCTTGCAATGACCCAAATCAGCACATTTGGCACTCGTAAAGGGTAACTAGGTTGCTAAATGATGCATGTTTCCAGCCCAAAGCTATGAATAGTGCAGCTAGTGAGAACGACAGATGTGTCGGTTCTTCAGATGGCCATAGCTATAGCCTAAATTTGAGGATAATATAAAACCAAAATACCTACAAAAAGTGAAACCAGAGAAAGCCACTACTCTAATTAAGTCCTATCCTTGTCCTGCTCCTAATCCTTCATTAGTGGATCTACTGGAACAGTCCAACTGGTTATCTCCAGCTCTTAACTGTCATGCTCCCCTGAAGACGCAGACTGTTTCATTTCTCCACACTGCACCTGCACGTTTTTTTGGCCTTCCTTTTTTTTTGGCCTTACATTTTTTCAACAATTCATCAAAGATTGACTTATTTAATTACTGATCAAAAGGAACCATGCTCCCTGAATACTCTGGACCCACCACACAATAATGCATTTTGTGGATTCAGTCTCCCCACAGAAAGTCACATCTTGGATCTCATCATTAAGTACAATTCTTCCACCTGTCAGCTGGATTCTGTTCCAACACGTTTTAATGAAGGCGTGCCTGCCCTCTATTGCCCCTCTGATAACCTCAATAATTTATGTCAAAAGTCCTTGAGAGGACTCTGGAGTTTGCCCTCAACACAGCACAGAAATGTCACAGCCTTGCTGAGTCAATGACTGGCTCCCTGAATCACGGATTAACATTACAATCTTATTAATGACATTAAAAGCTCTTTATAAATCCCCCCTTGCCTACCGCACAGACTATAACATGTTTCATTATTGATCTTATGTAAGGTGATCTTGAGTGTCAGGAAAGACGCCTTTAAAATATATTATTATTAAAATATACATTAAAACGGTAAAACCTTCCACAATATAACTGCAAGAGCCTAGTTATGCGTTGATATTGTACGAAAGGGAGCAGCCTAATTTATACCTTCCAAGAAAAAAGACAGGCCTTCAAGAATACAAAACTGAGCCCTTAGCTTTTCCGTGTATTTACGTCTACATATATATATATTATGATACCGTGCAAAGCAGCTTATAAAACAATTGTCTTAAAATAAACTAATGTAGCAACTCATTTTCGATTTGTTTTTAATTTCAACCCGAATATATAATTATGGTGTTCAAAATATTGAGCCAAAAAATTTAGAAAACTATTTAAAACTTTTGCATTTACCTTATCCTTCCAAAGCCAAGTTAACGATTTGGTAGCCTACGTAGTCGGTTGAAGTTTTTATCTAAATTGTGGTCCGTAATCCCACCGCTACCGCGTAACCCCATGCGCGCTTTGAGACTCTGTATGGTCTTGAAGAAGCGCGCCTAAAATTCAAAGTTCTGGCACAGTCGTATCGTCTTGGTCAGACGTGGCATACTGTCACTGACGTCACTGAGGCTGTAGTTTCGGTTTCAGAGAATCGAAGGTCGGAGCAAGCACACTGGCAACAGGTCTTACGGTGCCAACCACCAAAAGGCAAATCATTAACAGCCTGTTTTAACATGTCATTGCCTGCGTAAGGCATCATACATCGCTGTAAACCAACCAATCAGAGCAGAGATCATCACCATTATTAATGAGCACATCAAAAAAGGGAACACAGCTTGTTTCATTCTAGGGCCAAATCAAATGATTGTAAATAGACGCGTGGACAATTTTCGCCCCGACCACCAAAGTCACATACGGTCTATGTAGACATTAGAGAACAATTAAAAATACTGAATACATGCATTCTATGTATGTACTAAAAGGTAACGGTAAAGGTCCGGAGCTCCAGAGTGACTTACAAAGGCATCCGCGGTGGTCGGGAATCGAACGGGTGTCGAAGACACCATATTATTGTAAATTCAACAAAATAGAAATAACCGTTTTCTTTTAATGTGAAGGATGCCAATATTTTCATCCCTCAACTGCATCCTTCCCTTTTGATTGTAATGTGTCATTTTGTAAGCCTTGAGTGAAAACATAACAATTACAGAAGGTGTGACTTTAGCCAATGGTCAACATCATTCAAATTCAGCTAGACCTTGAACTATGCGCATTAGAAAAGTAGGAACATCTTTATCACCAATGCAGTCTTACCTGTGCTTCACACAATGCCTGTTATTACCGAGGTGGCTTGAAAGATTATCGATTTTTTTTGTACCATTTTCATTAGTTCTTCGGCTTGTTCTAGGATAAACCCTTGAAACAGTACTTTCAACAATACTAAATATTGATAGACGTTGCTTTTTTTTTTTTTTCATCCAGCAGAATAAACAGCATTATTTGCACACACTTCTGTAAATTGCACAATACTGATTGCACCATATTGATAATTGATTTTCAAATCTTTTTTTAATTAGAATGTATTCCCACTTCTATGAATGGGAATACCTTAATGACAGTTGTTCAATGCTCTTTAACAGGCACGTGCACAGACATTTTGGGGGGCAGGTGCTCAAACCAAAAAAAGGGCACCCATCGCCAAAATTATTAATGAAATTGAAAATAATAATAATAAAAAACACAGTAGGATATTCTCAACTTAAATATTTATTTTTGTTAACAAACTAACTCAAATTATCTCCTGAACATAACTCAGTCATACACTCTGTCTGTCCTTCCTCATCCATGAGGGGCTCCTCTGAACCAGGTAGGGTTACTGATTCTCCCTTATTTGTTTTACTAGTTGATGGCCTGATCCAAGATAAAAGAAAGCTGTTACCCTGAGCTGCTTGCTGCAGTTCCCTGTCCTTCTGCTTTTGGAGTCTCTCTTTTCTTGGCATTATGCTGCAAATTTTGTAAATGAGATAAATCAATGTTGTGCATAATGATCAAGAGTGTCTTACATTATCTCTGTAAAGCTGACAACACAGTACACACACATTTGTTTTTACTGTTTTCTGACTGAGTTGAAGCGTAAGCAGCATTACACTAATAATATACCATAATATACCTCACCAGACTGTCATGTAGCTCAACTTAAGACCTACCTTTCATTTCAATAATTACATGAAACAAAACTGAACCTGTCTAATTTGTAGAACCGTAAAACTGCCTTTAAATTCTCTGCCTGTTTGCCTGCCTGCCTGCCTGTCTGTCTGTCTGCCTATATCTCTCTCCCTCTCTCTCTTCATTAAACATGACAAACGTCAGTAAACAGCTGGACAAGGCTTTGAAATCACGGATTTCGTGAGTTTTGTATTTGTTTATTTTTTTAGGAAACGTCGGACCAGTTGCGAGGTAATGTTTTCGGCGGCGCTAATGTTGTGATTAATTTATCACCAAACAACGTCGGGGGATTGCACAAACACCGTTTGTCTGATGCTGCGGGTCAGAGAATAAGTAGGCTGCAGCCGTTTGGCCGGGCGCTCAGCACTGCATAAGCACTAAGTGGAGGAGGAGGAGGGAGGGGCGCGTGGGGCTTGTGAGCGCCGCGGAGCATGTCGGGGCGAAATTCTCACAAGAACTCAAATAAATGCCCCGTCATATATCAAAACACATTTGGGGGGAATTGATGCCAGAGAGAGTAATTTTTATTCTTAAATATTGATGAATGAAGAAAAAATTTGGCTCCAGCAGAAGGGGCACTTTTCTCATCCAGGGCAAAAGGTGCCTAAGCACCACTAGGGGTCTATCTGTGCACGTGCCTGCTCTTTAATAATGATCATTTTTTATCAGACGTCACAGTGAAATAAAAAAAAAAACTGAAACTGATCACATCAAAGTTGCATGGTCAGTTGAAATTAAAACACATCAAATAAAATAGTAAAATATGAATCCTATTCTCAGAAACAGTTCATTTATTGAGGACATTACATTCAAAACCCAAATAAAAAATATTCATAAACATGGAGAGCAGGTAGGCGAGGAGAGGACGTAAAACCAAACAAAGCTAAACTCGTTTTCTGTGAACCAGTTATTTACAAGGCAAGAGTGTTGAGCACTGTACAGTATGATGTGGTAGCTGCTGTCAATCATGTGAATCAGCTGCTGTGAATCATGAGATCATGTGAATCAGCTGCTGTGAATCATGAAATCATGTGAATCAGCTGCTGTAAAATCATGAGCTCATGTGAATCAGCTGCTGTGAATCATGAGATCATCTGAATCAGCTGCTGTGAATCATGAGATCATGTGAATCCCTTACCAAATGAACTTCTCCTCTGGGGAGCCAAGTATCCTCCCCATGGCGGCCATGATGGAGCATGCAGCACAGGGAACATGAGGGTGCTGTGCAGATTTGAACGGACCCTCCCTCCTCCCCCAAAATAAATAGATCAAATTGAAATATTGAAATATTTCAGCATGGGCGGTTTGTCCATAGGGGCGATGCACTGCCAAGCGGGAAAAGGAGAGATTTTTTTTCTGTCCGATTCTACCACTGCTACAGTGGTTATGAGTCTTCTAGACCGTTTGATCTGCCTCTGAATGTCATTGTCTAATCAGGCTAAAGTCGTGCTTCAAATGGTCCCGCCCCTTTTGGGGCAATTTCAGTAAGGTTGAAAATCGCCCCATACGTCTCTCATAGACTCTCATGTAAAAAAAAATGTTTTTCACATAACAGAGCTTTCAATGCAATCTCTATGGGTTCTTGGAGGGATAGCACTAATGTGCTTTCGTCATACCTAACTGCGAAAAGCGCAGGCGGTGGTTTCGATCAAGTCACATTCTGTCAAAATGGATAGCATTCAGCGTAACAACTCAATCTTCTCTTTGATATAAACTCCTTTTAGTCGACATACTAATCAAGATAAATTGGCAACAAAACAATTAGGATCTCCTAGATCAAATGTATCCATTCAACAGGTTTCTACAAAGGGGGGGGGATCCCACACCCGAGGATTTTTCAAGAATTGGTACGAAAGAAAATCGTGGCTAGCAGGCTGTGCAGTGGCTAACGCGATCTGTATTTCTATATACCACTGTCACTTTTCATAGGTTTCAGTGTGAATGTTCACTCCATGCATGCTACTTGCACTAACACAGACTTTTTTTTCTGTGTGATAACTTATTTTGCTTTTGTAAGCCAATACTTTCAAGAACAGTCAATAAATATTGTTGGTTTTTACTTATATTTTGCCCCCTTCTTTATGTTGTTACTGGACATTCATGTGTCCAGTTAAGCTATTTTACATCCTACAACATTTGAGTAATGTGAGTAATAAATTAAGTGGGATCATTTATTGTGGAGCCACATCATTTTTGCTTATAAAGGCTCCTGGTTGCAACTTTCTTCTATAGCTTTCCAACTGTAACTTATGTAGCTGTAGGGGAAATCTTTCTGTAGTGTGCTGTTATCTAGTGGACAAAAAAGTATTGCTGTATGACTGTATGTATCAGCTCAGAACAAATTGATACAATTGTCTTGCTTAATGTACTTACTGAATGGGTCGCCTTAATCATTATTTATATGTGCTTCATGCTGCCAAATTCCACCACCATCTGGCAACAGCTGGAGGTGGGGATCGCGATGGGATGCTCCATCTCCCCCATCCTCTTCATCACAGCTTTTGAACTGATCTTGAATGGAGCAAGACAGGTGGTGGGAGGAGCCCGTCTGCCTACTGGACGGAAGCTCCCCCCATTAAGGAGTTACATGGATGACATCACATGCTTGCTCCAAACTGCTCCATGCACGTCCAGGCTCATGAAGAGGCTGGATGAGTTGATCACTTGGGCCAGGATGAAGTTCAAGGCAAAAAAGTCAAGGAGCCTTTCCTTGCGGAAAGGGGTGCTGAATGACAGGGTCACCTTTATAGCCCATCCGAAGTCTTGGGAGGCAATATACAGCCAGCCTCTCAGACAAGGAAATAGGAAAGACCACCTTGCAGCAGCTCTCAGCAGTCCTGGCCAAAATCGACTCAAGCCAGTTACCTGGAAAGTACAAGGTGTGGTGTTTCAATTTCACACTGTACCCAAGGGTAATGTGGCAGCTGAAGCTGTGCGAAGTCACCTCGTCAGCCGTGAGCAAAATGGATGCAAAGACCAGCTCGTTCATCCGCAAATGGCTAGGGCTCCCAAGGGGCCACTCATCGGCCAGCCTGTATGGAAAGAACACACTTCAGCTTCCCCTGAAATCTACCACCATAGGTTACAGGCAGGAGAAGGAAAGGCTGGTGATGGAGCTGAGGGAATCTACAGATGAGACAGTGAGGGACATGGAAGCCCGGGTGTTGACTGGGAGGAAGTGGAGGGCCGAGGAGGAGGTGCAGAAGGCAGTGGGCAGGCTGCAGCACCAGGAGATGGTGGGCAGAGTCCAAACGGGGCGCGCTGGCCTTGGGTGGGGAGATCCGCCTATTCTGTGGTCCAGAGCTAGCAGGAAGGAGAGGAAAGATCTTGTTGTCTCGGAGGTGACAAGGATGGCAGAGGAAGAGTACAGGGTCAAGGCAGTGGCGCAGGGGCAGCAGGGACGCTGGACGACGTGGGAGGGGGTTGCGGGTCGGGTGGTGAGCTGGGCAGACTTCTGGAAACTGCTACAGGCTCGACTCAGTTTCCTCATCAGGGCAACCTACGACACTTTGCCCTCCCCCCGAAACCTCCAACAGTGGCTGGGCACGGAGCAGGCCTGTGACCTCTGTGGGACCATCAATGCTTCCCTACAACACACTCTGTCAGGTTGCAAGACCGCGCTATCCCAGGGCAGGTATGGATGGCGGCACGATCAGATGCTGAGGAAACTGGCAGAGGTAGTGGAGAGGAAAAGGCAAGAGGCAAGCGCTGGGAGGCAGCCGGGGAGCCAGCAGTGGACCCATTTCCTTAGGGAAGGGTAAAAGGGGGACACTGTCAGAAGGAGACCAGCATCCACCCTTTTGTTGCCAGGAGTGGAATGGAGAATGGAGGTGGACTTGGGCAGGCAGCTCCACTTCCCAGGGGAGATCTGCAGCACCACACTGAGGCCAGATGTGGTGCTGTGGGCCAGGACGGAGAGATCTGCGCTGCTTGTAGAGCTGACGGTGCCATGGGAGGAGGGGATGGAGGGAGCCCACGAAAGGAAGAGGGCAAAGTACTCTGACCTAGTTGCGGAGTGCAGGGAGAGCGGTTGGAGTACACAACTCTTTCCAGTGGAGGTTGGCACGAGGGGGTTTGTGGGAAGCTCAATAACTCGCCTACTTAAAGAGCTAGGGCTGAGGGGCAAGGAGCTACACAAAGCCACCAGAGGGCTGTCTGAGGTCGCAGAGAAGGCAAGTTTTTGGCTTTGGTTAAGGAGGCGGGACAAGTCATGGGGAGCGAGCAACTCCTGAGAAAGGCTAGCTGCGGGGGGTGACTGGGAGACGTCCCTGTTCACTGCCCCGCCACCAGGAGATGTTCCGGGATAAGGGGCGAAACATCTGTGAAAGGTGGTCCCCGGCTGATGACCCCGCAGCTAGCCCAAAGGGCACCGGTGGAGGTGCGGCAGGCCTAGAGCCTAGCAGGTTTTACCACCTACCTGTTCACACTAATTATGAGAAAAATTGCCCTCCCTGAGAAAACTCATAAGACACGGGTATCAAATTCATACAAAGAGGTAGTAGGATAATAAATACTATTTGATATATTTATTTTATAAGGTTACTTTTGGTGTTTTTTTCTTTAGCCAATAGGTAACAAGTAGAAGGCTGGCAGACAAATGAGAAGGAAGACAGACACTCACACATATACAGACGGACAAACAGTCACATACCAAACAGCGTTACACTCTGGGATGCAGGTAGGGAACAACATCTGAAGAGCACAACATCTCACACACACACACACACACAGACACACAGACACACAGACACACACACACACACACACACACACACACACACACACACACACACACACACACAAAGAAAAGGAGCTTGTAGGAGCTTTGGTGTTCACATGCTATTCAAATTCTGTTCCCTCTTATGTTAAGTGAGCCTAAAATCTTCTGTAACGCCCATAAGAAAAGAGATTAGTATACTATAACTACATAATTTTCTTTTGGTGAAGGCCGTTTCACTTATTCTTTTCTTCTAATTTAAAAGACTACAATGTGTGGAGTTGATAAAAGCTCATAAAGAAAAGAAAGAAATGGCTACAAGAATGAGTAACAATACTCATATGGCAGTTCAAAACCTAAACCAAAGTCCTAAGAAAGGCTCCGTCAGCCTGTGCAAAAGTAAGGGTGGCAACAGGGTACATCTAGCTTTCTTGTTTCATCAGCAAGACCAACGCCACGTGGTCTTTATTCCACTAATACCCATGAGGCATGAGTCCTACACTTACCGTTTGCTGCTTTTGCTGACCCAGCATGCACCTGGAGCGCCTGACCCTTGTATCCCAGAGTGGCGGAAATGTTTACAATAGAACCACCATGATCCTGCAATCAGGCAAACAACATAATCCATCAGTTCTATTCACAACCATCTTTGATCTTCATCTAAATGAAAATGCTTATGAAAGAATGCATGACTACTACTAAGGCAACGACTTTAGCATTCCACCATTTTTACTTCACCCCAGTCACAGTTCAACATTGTCCAGAAAAATCAGTGAATACTTTATCTAGTTTATGTTTAGCTATTCTTCAAAGCAATAAGACCATTTTACTTTAAACCACTTCTCATAGACCACTTTGCTGGCATTTAAAGTGGCCATGGTGTCAATCTCTAGCCTGACAATGTCATACTCATAATTCTAGTCAGAATATGAGTCTGATACCGCTCCATTGGGCTGTGATTATGGGGCGTGTTTCAACCGAACCAGGAGAAAAAATGCCTCTTCGCTCAATTGGTTACCTACAACCAATCAGAACAACGTAGTATGTGACCAGGGCCAGCTGATAAATTAAACTTTTACCGGATCCCGTAGGAAGGAAGGCAAAAACATCTTTTCGATTGACAAATGCCTTGATCGCGTTTCTCTGTTCCTCTTTCAAAATGAATGCACTGTCAATGTCTAAATGGACTCGAATCTATACATTTCAGCTCTCCAGCGGCAGCCATGTTTGTTGAAAACGAATTCAACCCGTGTGTTGGTGACGTGGTTGATTACGTTACTGTTGATCATCTGTCCATCATCGTATAAAGCCCGCCTTGACAATTTGATTGGTCCGACTATTTCTGATCGGAGATAGTTTCTCGCCAATGGAGCAATGCCAGACCGAACTTCCCGACTTCAAATGTTGTGGGCAGGGCTAAGTTCGGTCTGGTATCCAGGCTAGTCAATCTCCAGTACTGTCTTGAAGACGTTGAATGACAAAGAAGAGGCAGGACATGGGAAGTTACCTACAGCATTTAACCACAAAAACATTGATGTTACGAACATCTACATCGGATGAAATTTACTTAAAAATGTTCGATCTACAGCTGTAAAAATGATTTGCAAAACACCATTCCATAAGCCAATCACGTATGGAGGATACTCCCCGTGCAACGCCCATCTTCACATCACATGTACACAAATGTAAAGAGGCCTAAACCATGGTTACTCATTCCATAGGCAAAGACCTATATAGCTTTGACTTGATAGTTCTTGATGTCAAAAGACAAATGTTAATAATAATAATAATAATAAACTTTATTTGTATAGCACCTTTCATACAAAACAATGCAGGTCAAAGTGCTTAAATGTTATACAAGTGCATATGTTTTATTTTCATTTAAATGATTGAAGACACAACTGTTGGGAAAGCTATCATCCAGTTGGTGTTTTCAACATTTGTTTGTATTTTCCTGTGTGTGCAATAATCCAATCGGTGTTTAGAGAAGCTAATCAGTCTAATTTGAGCAAAATGTCGGCCTAATTGACGTTCATTACAGACCTATTTTCAGCAACAGATTAGAGCAGGTATGCACGCATCAAAGCTTCATCATCCTCATGCCCTTTGACCCCCCCCCTCCACAGTATCTATTTAGTCTTCTATTACTACGCTTTCTCTAACTATTCCTTTTTCACTCTTTCCCTCTGAATTATGCTTACAATGTTGTGTTGTGTCGGTTTCCTGGTAGGTCTCACTGCTGTAAGTGCTTCATTGGTTTCTTAATGTTATGTCCTCAATGGCTAAGAGCAGGAAGATGATGGCATGAGGCCTTAGACAAATTGGTAGATTTGTATCTTTTCCCTGCACCACATCCCTTGGCAGACCACATGCAGGATCTGACTGTCGAATATATGCAATCTCATTTAATCCTTACCTAACTCTTCTCCAATGCTCATATCTTGCTTTTGTTTAAAATAATGAATGAATAATATTATCCTTGTTGTGTTAGAATATAAATAGAATAGAAATAGAATATAATTAGAATAGAAAAGCCTTTATTGTCATTGTATTTGCATACAACGAAATTTGGAGCGCTGCTCCTGTTGGTGCTACGAGTGACAACTTATAACACAATAATAGTACAAATAGCTAAAAATGTTGGCAAGATAAATGCTTCATGTATACAAAATATGAAGATAACTGCCTACCATACAATGTTTGCTGGAGTGTAGCCGGTGGGATTACAGGAAGCATGCTGAATGGAGGGTGCTGAAGCATAAGTAAGGCATGATCTGACTGCATGATCATTCCTGAGCTAGCTAGGTTTTTGGATGATTACACAGAATTGAAGAGAAATTAAACAATGAGATATCATTGTTTATCTAACAAAGTACATCACTGATCATGCACAATGATTGATATTGTCATGTCAAAAGAAAGCACACCACACAACAAAATATATTAAAAAAAGATCCTGTTTACGGGTACATGGCTGACATGTATGCCTGCAATTCAAACGATAATTGTGAAACACTCTTTTATAGCCCCTGAAGAAGTATATCAGTGTTATAAGTCATGATTGTTCCATAATGTAAAGCTAACATGGCAGGATAATTTACACTCAGGACTTTCAGAACTCCTTTTTGGAGTAGTCAGGAAATCTTGTAGAGAGGATTTAGTCAACTAAAACAATAGTTGTCCAAATGCCTGTACTACACCATGTTTCTAAATACAAATATTACTGCCAAGCACACAATGCAGTTGCATGATTTTTGTAAGTGTGCCACACCTGCACCAGTCAATTTGGCAGAATTTTGAGGGTCAAGAATCTATTATGTTCACTGCTTTGGAACATGTCAATGCACATGATTGAATAGTTTAACTCATTAAACCCATTAAACCCATTTAAATGCCTAAAAAGTATGGAGAACGTTTTGCAATATAAACTGAGATTAAGTTGTGTGATTTGATATAAAATTCTATGGCAGTGACCTGTCTGCATATATCCTTAAGGTGGCCCTTAAACATGCCCGTATTAAGACTTCATGGTGCCCCTGGGCAACAGTGACTCTCTGGTGCCCACCTACCCCCACCCCGCAGAACACAAACCATACCTATCCACCGGGGTGTATTGGTCCTTGAGTAGAAATACTTTCTTACTGTACTCAAGTATTATTTCTGTACTTTACTTGATTGTTTTTTTAAACATACTTTTTGCTTAATACTGCTCCACTACATTTTCCATACATTGATGTAACTTATGTAAGGAATAATGCACTGGGAGCAAGTCAGTTATAAGAAAATAACCGTTCGACAGGGGGATGCTAGCGTTTACCCCCCTGAAGTGCGGTTATTTTCCATAACTAACTTGCTCCCAGTGCATTATCCCGCTTATATCACAGCAAACTTGCCAAAGTAATGAATGCATATGCTGTAAATTATGTTTAATGTGAACTTATGTTATTAGAAATCATAACTTAATACAGTGCAGAACTATTGTTTTATCTTTTGTTGACTTAATGAAATATCATTACTAATCTCAACAGGTATATTATTCGTCTAAATCATAAGAGAGTTTTTACTTTTGGTACTTAAGTAGGATATACAGACTTAAATCTGCTATAATCTACACAGAAAAGGAGAACATGAGCACATGTACAAAACAAATCAAGCTTTATTTATTTAATCGAACTCGCCCAAAAACAAGTCAGAAGCCTGCCAAGTAGCCTACGTCTTTCAACCAGTATATGGCGACATTAATAGCACTTTCTTAACAATGCATAGTATAGTTATCAATCTTCATTGCAATTATAGCACACCAAACAATGAAATCTGACATTACAAAAAGCAATCCAACGTTAGTTGGATTCAGTTATCATTAAACCAACTCACAGCACCGCAAATAAGCATTGCAGTTCACAAAGCTTTCCAAAACTTAAATAGCTAACAAGAAGTGATGACGGCTTTCAAAAACATCGGCGAGGTTATGCATTTAGTGACACACACGTACACTGTTCAAACCTTTGCAAGCGCAGTGAGTCTACTAACGAACTATCATTTCAGAACCATTGGGAGCAAACAGCACACACACACTTTGCCTTCTGAAAAACACATATTTACACTGTTCAAACCTTTGCGAGCGCATTTTTTTTAAAGTGGCCGCATTTCTACACTCTTTATCTTTTTTCAACTGTCGTTTTGCATTACCGCTAAATTGCTGCCGCTTCATCTTGATCGTTCTGTTGGTGCCTCTTTCGCTGAGTTTGTGCATTGTGTTTGGAACGTCAAATTGTGCTGACGTGAGGTCAGAATGAAACAAATATATATATATATATATATTTTTTTTAAATACATCGGTTGCTTGGTGCCCCTGGAGTCTTGGTGCCCCTGGGCAGTTGCCCAGTTGCCCATATGGTTAATCCGGCCATGCCCTTAAACACAGGTACATGGATCCTCATGAAAGTGAAGAATCACCTTCAGGTTTGACATCCTATCATCACTGCATCACTGGCTTTCCTCCTGCTCTGAGCTCTTAAGGGAAGGGGACACGCTCTATCCCTGGGCTCATCAGAAAGGCCAAGTGACCTGCCATTCTGTGAACACAGGCCAAACACACAGCACCACCTTGCTCCCTACCATCAACCTGTAAAACACAAATATAGAAACATAATGATTATATCATCTACCATCAACCTGTAAAACACAAATATAGAAACATAATGACTATATAATTTACCATCATGTATGTACCGATTACAAATTTTCCCATGTTAACCGAATAATAATGATAACTAGTGGAAGTTTATATTTAGTACATTTGGGAAATGAATGTAAAAAACAATCATACAGTATTTTTCATATGTTACCGTTCCAGAATCTCATACTGTCACATGAATATTACACACACAAACATATGATGTCATGCCAAGATTGTCACACACATGGAAAGATGGAAAGATGGAAAGATGCTCACATATGTGATAGGGAGTCTGTGCATGGAAAGGCGGGTCTCTGTATTAATAGGATTGGAGCATCCTTCAATAGCGCATTGAGGCGCAGGACTCTCTGCTGGAACTGTAGTCAACTTTGACCTCAGGAAGTACTCCTGAAAAAATAAGAGATATGCATCATGTGGCATCCTAGCAACATCCAATTTAGTTAAAACACTATTTTGCAGGAAGTTATTGACTATGAACAGTGTATATTGGGCCCTATTTTCCCAAATTTTTACTAGGGACAAAAGCGAGAGAAATCGGTCCAGTATTGAGTTAGAATGCTGTAACCAGCAACAATGTCATCCCATGGGACAAGCATCTGCGTCAAAGTAAAGTGTGAGTTACTTCTCATGTCATGTTTTATGTGGTTGATAGTATATGGTTGAAATGGGGGCTATGACAGACAAGCCCAATTTGAGCCCAACATGTTTGAAACATTGAAAATGTCGAAAGGCTCCATTCCTTGTTCTCTGAAGAAATAACTTGTGTGCACAGTTTACAAATCTGTGGGTATGGATTGCAAACCCAGGGGCACAGTTTATAAACCGAGAGTACAGATTTACACATGACTCTTTTTTTTCTCAGCTGACCCTAGTGGGGCTCCGTATGTATCCATCTACGTACAGGGAGACCCAAATAACCCAAAGAACAGCAGCAGATGTGGATGCATTCTAACTCAATATCCGACCGATTTTGTTTGTTTTTGTCCTTAGTAAACATTTAGACCCAAAAAGATTGGAAAATAGGGCCCAGGTTAAAAAGTGCAGTTTAAGTTGTATTGACAACTTTAACCTCGGCGAACAATCAATGTGATACATGGATATTTATGAAAAGCAAAATAACAGAAATGGATAGACAGACTAACTCCTGCACAGGCGAGGATATCGGTGATGGTCCTGGTCATGAATAGAGTTCTCTTTGCTCTGGTCACTGCCAAATATATGAGATTCCACTCATCATCTTCAACAAGGCTTTGATTCCCTAAAGATAACAAACACCCCCACATAGAATTGAATAGAATATTTAATATGCATTGTACTTTATTTACAGAGATGTTTGCTTGACTTAAAATGAACATTTGTATATCCTTACATTCTCCACTAGACACGCACATACAGAAGCTAAGAAATGCACATTTGCAAATACACACAAAAATAAACAATCACAGACTAACCTCCAAGCAAGGCCTGTGCTCTTATGTCATCTACGATGACAACGGTATCAAACTCCAGTCCTTTGGCCTTATGCATTGTGCCCAGGATAAAATCTGAGAGGAGTAGTAGAATTAGAGAAGGAAAATGAGAAATCTTCCACAAAGTGAACATAGAAACAAGTACTCTCTCAGTCTTGACTGCCCAATCTTTGGCTCAAGATGATCACAGAACGGAAATATTTCTCTGCTTCTATGTTTAAATCATTGGTTTTAAATCATTCTAAGGTCTTTCTACAATAAACTAGAAACATAAAGACCAAAAACTCAGACATCAGCCCACTGTTTATCTACCTGGGCTCTCCTCTGCAGATTCCCTCGCTTTGTGACACGTTTGACGTCAAACGTGTCACAAAGCGAGCAGCGAGCGCTGCTGCCTGTGGCAATGAGCGCTTCTGCCTCTGGAGCAGACATCGCATTTACGCTGTTGAAAAAACTATCTATTTCGGACGAGTCCCCCAATTTATGTTACGCCCGGCTCGTGGGGCCGCAACATAAAATGGTAGACACAGACAAACGGTGTATCTCGTAACAAAACGGCTATTTATTAACAACAAAATGGTTGATCGAACTGAAAAGTCTAGGGGTTCTCAAAGATGCGTGGATGCGTGTCGTGGGTATGTATAGGTGAGTAGGAGCGTTGACAAAAAGTGTGTGTGAGTAGCGGAAGCTGAGAAGGGTTTCCCATCAGGCGTAGCAGTGCTTTTATATCCACACCTGGCGCCAGGTGTGGATAATCACTGTTCATCATGCTCCATTGCAGGTCCACAGCCTGCTGCCTCCATATGGCCAGTATAGGGACTGCAGGCAGGGTGTGCAGGGCACAGGGGGTCGTAACACTGTTTTTGAAGCAATTACTAGATCGATTAAAAAAATTACAAAACGTTTGTACTCATAAACCTCCATATTTTTAAGATTCTGATAGAAATGCAATTTATGTCTTTCTGTAATTTTCACACATAGCAAAGTCATCCGGCGGTCCGAGCTGGACCCCCTGGCGGGCCGGATCCGGCCCATGGGCCGTATGTTTGACACCTGCAGTAGAGTGTTCAAGACTCAGGAGCAAACTCCTGAGAGAGGGAGGGGTTAGTCCATATTCAGTGATCCTGGGGACTGGCACTCTCTGGTGGATGCACAAGATGGTGAATAATGCTTCCTTCTCTGTCTTTCTCACTCTCTGGTGGATGCACAAGATGGTGACTAAGGCCTCCTTCACTGTCTTTCTCACTCTATAACTCTCACCCTTAATCACCTGCTTTTTGTTGTCTTGTCTGGTGCCTCCCACGAATGCGCTTGAGTAGGTCTGGAATCTGCTCTCCATACTTCTCCACCACATTGATCTTCCATGACAGGCCATCTTCCTGGTCCTCAGTGATCTTAGCGTACTGACACAGACCACGATACCCTGTCAGCTCTCCCACTCCGCCTTCATTGAATCGACTAATAAAAGGGTCTTTTATCTGTAAATCTAATAGAGGTTACAGACGGTGAGGAAGGACAAATTGTAATTGGTGGTGCTGATCAACGGAAATCAGTAAAGATGATATTTCACATGATGCAAAGTTGGTAATGCCCATCTGAACCTTATGAAAGTACCTGTATGAGATTCTCACACAGGAAAGTGAAACTTACTCAGCCCACAGTCTCTTTTCTTCAGAGCCCAGATGTCTTGAATTGTACTCAAGCCAAATGCCTTGAATCCCTAAAACAGAGACAAGTACAGTTTATTCCAGGTGAGGGTCTTGACAGGTTATACATGTTCAGTGGACAGAATAAAAGATCATTTTTAAAGATGTTAAAAGATCAACACATTGGATACATACATTTGCTTGTCCACACAAACAGGAGAAAAGAACATGTGCTCAGAGACGTTATAAGGGGGAGACAAATCACTTGGGGAAAAATGATGACGCTAAAGTTCGCAGATCTGTAACTGGAAGTCCTGCCCTATATTATAAAGAGCCAATCAGATTGTTGGAAAAGGCATAGCTGACGTTTAGAAACTTCACCTGAACAAGTTTATTTCCACTGTTACTATAGCGATCGCCACGCAGCAAAATTAAGCACAGGCGGAGGCGTTGCCAAGATGGCTGTACTTGTGGCGACACGTTACTCAATACAACGCACCCTAGTGGCCATATCCTCATAGTATCTCCTAGATGATTTCTAAAGAGAGTGCAGGCCGTTATGATCAGTTGATTTGAGTTGGTTTACTCACGCCTATAATGTAAATGCGGCAGGCAGGTTCGAGGTTTATAAGCCTCACTGCCTCATTAAAGATGGAGAAGTTCGTGCGGCTGAGAACAGCCAGCCTCCCATCAGCTCCACCCACACCGGTCTGAAACCTGCACAACATCTCAGTGTCCTGTCCTTGCACAGAACCTGTTACACACACACACACACAGTTTTTTCATCCACTGTCATGTAAACCATAGCAGAAAAATGTGTCTGTGTTTGTTGTCAGAAATGCACCTCTCTGGCCTCCTCCAACCAGTGTCTCCCTCTCTCTTTTGCCGACTTCAAGTATGGTTGCACCAACATAGGCAATCTTAGGACCAAATCTGAGACTCTAAGAAAGCAATCATCTCATCTCAGTAAAGTTGATCGTAAGTGTATGTACGTGTGTATTATGCGAAGTGTATTGTAAGTGTAGTGTAAGTGAGTCTGGTACCTGTGTCAGGCAGTAGATGTGTGTGTGTTGAATCATGTCCAAGTTGTTGATTGCTCCTCTGAAGCTGTAAATATGTTGGTGAGGGTCTCCCACCAAGATCTTTGCACATGGTTTAGACATCAAGCTGTCCATGGCAACTAGTGGGTATAGGGGAAGGATTATATATTCTTTAGACTTGATTTTGCAGTGGTCCTTTAGCTTGATCGGATCCTAAAAGAGTTACCAAACTAGATAGATGACATTAGCTAAATCTTATGCCGCATTGGACAAGATTGTAAAATTCTGAAAATAGCATAGCAAAATAGCAATAGCATAACAAAATATAATTTCATATACAGTTTTATAGTTTATGTATAAATCTACAGGTGAACATGTCATATACAAGTGAGTGTGATTTGCATACCTGGGGTAAAATCCTGGGCCTCATCAATAAAGATGACATCATAGAGTTCCTCCATCTTGGCACCCTCCAACTGCCACAGTTTAAGGTATCCTGCAGAGGAGTAGAGGGCAAGTCAACAGTTGCAGATGTTGGATGTTACATCGTGTGATGTCATCTATCATAATGTAATAGTTGCCTTTACCATCATGATACATGCGATAGGCCAACTCAGATGTTGGTCGAACCTGTTTCATTTTGTTCCATATGTGCCTGGCATGCTTCAAAAACATCTAGCAAAAAGAAAAAAAATCAGGGCTGATGTAACCATAGCAACAATGCCACTGCAAAGCTTTGTATACTGTATATCAGGCAATTTGTATTGTATTGCAGCTATTTATGGACTTTCAAAAAGGATACACTTTTTACACTGTTGTGCACCCTGCCACCCTTACAAAGCTTATGTCTTAAATCTCTGCATATACCAAACCCTAACTAAATGCTAAATAATATTCCCATACACCTAGTCAGGCAGCCTCTCTCTCTCTCTCTCTCTATCTCTCTCTTTTAATATCACATTGCTAAAGCCTATAATAATACTGATAAAACCCATATTGCCTACTGTTAAATGTACTACCTAAAAGTATCTCCTTATCTGTTTCCAAAATTGATGTCTACTAACAAAATTGTTCTCTCTCCCTTATAGCATGTTCCAATTGCTTATGGATGTGGAAACATTGCTCCTCACCCCCACTACTCTTCATCTACGCATATGGACAGCCAAACTCTACCTACTCACTCTGTTCTTTTTCTCTCTCTCCTAATCTATACTATCTTCGCTGTGGGACGCTGTTGTAGGCTCTGTAAAGTGCCTTGAGACAATTGTATTGTTGTGGTGCTCTATAAATAAAATTGAATTGAATAAACTGAACATAATGCATATCTAAAATATGTATGATATAACAGTTTTGTGTATGAACACCTGGCTCAGCCAGTTCAGGCAAGCCCCTTTTTACCTTTTTGTCAGTCTTATTAGGCTGGCACATGTTCCCATGTGTGTCCTTGTACGATTCGGGCACATGCTGGGCAACTATGCGTTTGTCTGTGGAGGCCCAGAAGTTGTTGATAGTCTTAGTGACCACCTTGGCCCGAACCATGCAGCGTTGGCCATCAGGCATCACCCCGAAGACAGAGGAAAGGTTCAGGCTCGAGTAACGCAGTTTTTTACGGTACCTGAGGAGACCATAAGGCATTAGCATGTCTGAGCACTGAAGTACATGGAAGCTGTTTTTATTTCAGTGTGATGATAGCAGAATATAACAATTAAAAAAATGTACTTCCAACTCAATCCTGATATTGTGTATGTATGACTGTTTTGCAGTGAGTTTGTAGTAAGAGGAACAGGTTTACCTCTCTTTCAACGCAGCAAGGGCAAGGGAGTGGATGGTCTTGCATGAAACGTAGTTAGGGAAGATGAGCTCTGCCTGCTCCTGCGCCGCTTTATTGAAGACGACGTACAGGAAACGAAGCTCAGGCCTCTGCTTGGCATAACGGACCAGTGTGGTAGTCTTCCCCGTACCTGAAATACCATACAGTCTCACACACTGACTACATTAAATGGGCATGAATAAACCTAGGAAAGGGAGTCTGGAATAAGGCTCTCACCAGCAAAGGCCATGATTTTGACCACATGGTCTTTCTCTGTATTGTGATTCAGAATCTGCTTCTGTTCTTGGGTCAATTGGTTCTCCCTGTGTGAAGACAGACACATACGGTCAGCTGAGAAAAAAAGACCCGTATTTTCAGCCGTTTTGCAATCCATACCCACAGATTTGTGATCCATGCCCATCCATCTATGATTTGCTAATTATTTCTTCAGAGAACAAGGAATGGAGCATTTTGACAGTTTCAATGTTTAAAACATGTTGGGCTCAAATTGGACTAGTCTGTTATAGCCCCCATTTCAACCATATACTATCAACCACATAAAACATGACATGAGAAGTAACTCACACTTTACTTTGCACATTTACACACTTGGCTGTGCACATACATGAATAAAATTGCAGAGGGACGTGCACAGGAATTTTGAAGGGCCATTGCTATGACCTGAAAAAAGGGCAACCCCCCTACAGCAAAAAAAAATCACACTGTATGGAAAACTGAGAAGAACATGGTCTTTATTAATATTAATAAATAAAACACTTAAATACAGCAATTAATTTGAGCATGGCATCATTCAGTGGAGAATATTCCAGCCAGGGGTCATCGTTATACCAGACCAGTGGGCTTGAAAAGAGCGCCCTTCTGGATTTCTGGGGCACGTCACAATAGGACGGCACGGCCCGACTGAATGGGAAAATTTGATGAGTGCTTGATTGTATTTGAGATTACTGCTCTGTACATGAGCTGGATCTGTGGGATTACCCAATCTCAGCAAAAAATCATGTTTTCATGGAATGTGCCTCACTCTCCATCTAAAGATCCTCCCTGGCAGGCAGTCTGTCCTGACTTTGTGTCATCTCTCCTTTCCCTGTTTTCCATCTGTCCTGATCTCATCTGGGTCTGGCTCTTACTCTTTGGATGCAGTTGATGTGCTTGGCTCATCATCTGTCCAATCATGTATTATTGTTATTACCATTATCATTAGTATTATAATGCCCACTAGAAGCAGTGGTATTTTTGTTCTGCTCAGGCAAGATGTTTGAAAGCATCTCTACACTGTAAGCCCCAATAAGTTGAGTTTACTTAAAAAATGTGAGGAAAGTGGTTGCCTTAAAAACATCAAGTAATGTGTAATGAAAACTTGAGTACATTTAACTTAAAATCTATTGCAATATAAACTGCTTTGCATAGTGACTACACTTAAAGCATTAAGTTCAATGAACATTACAATTCCAAGTTCATTTAACTTAAAATCTATTGCAATACACTTGTCAGGTTCCTGCGAAGCTCCGCTCCGGCCACGCCCCCTTCAGCTCACTAACTCGCCCAGCTGCACGCTCATCAGCTGCATTCAGGTCCCCAATCACACAAGCACATACACCTGTTCCACTCTCTCGCTTCACTCACTGGAATACTGATCACGTACACCTGTAGCCTCACTCACCTGCACCGCGTTTACATTCACCAGGTTCATAATCACCCACACCTGTCACAGCCCTTACATATACCTCACACTCCCTTCACTCAGGTGTCTGGTATTGCACTTCAACGGATACACAACCATTGGATTTCCCGCAACCTGGCTTTCCGAAGGATTACGTTCCCTTCCGTCATTGTTCGTTTTAGTTTAAGTTTAGTTCCTCTCCTTAGTTCCTGTTTTGAGCACAACCTTAGTTATAGTTTAGTTAAGTGTCTTGCCGAGTGTGACTCGTGTTTTGTTTATAGTTTGTTCGTTCAGAGGTTGCCTCTGCTTTATTTTAGTTTGGCGATTAGATCGCGAGCGCCACCAGTGCCCAGCAGAGCTACGCGCCTGCGCCCCTCCGAGGGTTGACACTGCGTTGTTGAGGATTCTCCCGCAGCCTCTCTGTGTTCGTATCAGCATCTCTGTGTCTGCAACCTGTTGTCTGTCCTGTGTGTTCCTGGCTGTCTCCGTTTGCAATAAACTCTGTTCCAAGTATTCAAATCTTGAAGTCTGTTCGTTCCGTGACAACACTGGTTATTTATCAACCATGCTTTGAGATTTGTTTTAAAGCAGTTGAATGAGGTTGATTCTCTAATGTTCTGTGGGAGATGGTTCCATTCCCGGGCTGACCTAACTGAGAAAACCAACTGTCCAAATACAATTTTTTTTTTTTTAAAGGAATATGTCTCCTCTTGCTGCCCCTCGAGTAGCACTGGTTGCTGCTGTTCTAAACTTGACTAGGCTGCATAGTGGTGGGGGGGCCAGGTTAAACGGGATTTTGAACATTGTACAGCAGTTCTTAAATGTGATCAGGTTATCCCAACTTAAAAGTCTGTAAAAGTTCACAATCCGTCCCGGTGTCCACTTGTTTTCTCGATAGTCACGTGCCAGAACTTGCTGTCCAACATCAAAGCTCCTTGCTGCCTCACTTGACAATGTGTTGAATTGTTTGTTCTGCACTTCCCTCGGCAAGTTGGGTTTTAGGAGGTCAATGCAAGATCTCAAAGGCCTGTTCATAAACAGCATTGCTGGAGTTTGATTTGTTGTTAAATGGACATAGTTCCGATACACAAAAAGAAAATTGTCTACTTTATGCTGAAGGGTGACATTTTCCTTTCCCATGGCTTTGATTGACTTCTTAAAGGTTTGAACAAACCGTTCTGCCAACCCATTGTTGCAGGGTGGTGTGGAGCTGACTTGAAATGCTTGATGCCATTCATCTTCATGAAAAGTGTAAACTCGTCTGAAGTAAACTGTGGACCATTATCGCTCACAATTTGCTCAGGTAGGCCATTTCTTGAAAAGATGTTCCTAAGTACTCACTGAAAATTCAGGAAACATGGCATTTCCATGTGCTGGCCAATCTTGTACTGTGATGTCATACACTTTTGATAGTGTAGGATCTTTTTGTGTTTCTCTCTGAATCTCAGAGTTTGTCACTGGTAGCTGTTCCACCAACGTTGTATGTAACACTTCTGCTGGATCTCCAGATGTAGACTTTTCCTCCTCAGTTGTCAACAGCGGGAGGCGTGACAAGCCATCAGCATTACAGTGATGCTTCGTACCCTTGGACTCGATATCATATGAGTGAGCTCCCAGGAACAGCGCCCCTCGTTGCAGTCGGGTGGCTGACATCACTGGGATTCCTTTCCTAGGGTTGAAGATGGATACCAGAGGCTGGTGGTCTGTCACTAGCGTGAACCTTTGGCCAAAAAGGTAGTGGTGAAACTTCTTAATGCCCCACACTAGGCTAAGGGCCTCCCTGTCGATCTGTGCATAATTGCACTCAGCACTCGTCAGAGACCTTGCAACCTATGCAATTGGATGCTCAGACCCATCAGCCATGGTCTGTGACAGGACGGCACCAATGCCATAAGGGGACGCGTCGCAGGCCAGGCGTATGGGCCGTGATGGATCATATTGGGTAAGTAGCTTATCAGAGGTTATTAGTCTTTTTGTTTCCTTGAAAGCTTTTTCACATTTTTCTGACCTCTCCCATTTAGTTCCCAGCTGTAGCAGTGTGTTCAGTGGATGCACTACTGAAGCGAGGTTTGGTAGAAACTTGTGGTAATAGTTGACAAGGCCCAAATATGATCTTGGCTGTGATACATTTTCTGGTCTGAGGGCTTTTAGCACCGCTTCCACTTTGTCTTGTGATTTATGTAAGCCAAATCTGTCAATGACGTGACCACAATATGATATCTCACTCTTGAAAAATTGCATTTTTCTCTCTTCGCCCTTAGGCCATAGTCACAGTCTTTTGAGCACTATGCTGAGGTTTTGGAGATGATCTTCATCATTCTTTCCTGTGATCAAGATGTCATCGAGATAACACTGTGTTCTTGGTATATCCTGAAGTACTTGCTCAATCGCTCTTTGCCAGATGGCTGGAGCTGATGGAACTCCAAATACAAGCCTATTATACTGGTAGAGTCCCTTATGCCTGTTGATGGTTAGCAACTTCCTACTCGACTCGATTCCTCCACTTCCATCTGAAGGTAGGCCTGAGACAGGTCAATTTTCGAAAACTTCTCCCCTCCAGCTAGTGATGCGAAGATGTCTTCGATTCGTGGTAGAGGATACTGTACAGTACGCAGCACCGGATTAATGGTCACTTTGAAATCGCCACATATGCGAACACCTCCACTTTTCCCTTTTTTAATCACTGGAGCAATAGGTGTAGCCCAGTCGCTCCAGTCAACCTTGGAGAGAATGTTAGATTCCTCCAGGCTCAGAAGTTCTCGAACACTTTTGCATGCTCTTTTAAGAGCTGAGACAGTCTTTGTTTAGAGCTACAGTTGTGGCTCTTGAGGCTTGGAGATATGTTGAGGGCTTTAATTGCATGCCAATCAAGCTGGATTTTTCTTAACCACTCTCGCCCAAAAAGAGCTGGTCCTCCATTTTTCAACACATAGAGCTCCAACTTGTATGTGTTTTGTCACCACAAGTCACATCCACTTTAAGTTTTCCTTTAGGAGACACTCTCTCACCAGTGTATGTTTTTAACATCACTGGGGTCTTTTCTAGCTGTATCTTGGAAAACAGTCTTTTGTAGTCAGCTTCAGAGATTACGGACAAAGCTGAACCTGTGTCCAGCTCCATTTTCAACTTTACTCCGGACACTTCTGTTATCCATATAATTTTCCTATCTGCTTCTGTGATGTTGTGCAGTTCTAAGCATGACAGTTCATCGTCATCACTATCTGTATTATCAAATTTTTCATATTCTGTCACTTTGTGCATGTGTTTTTCTTTTTGCCTGAAAGTTTTGTTTTTGTCAGTTTTTTTTCTTTTTGGCTGTGCTTTTTGGCTGATTTACACACTCTTTCTATGTGACCTTGTTTGTGGCATATTCTGCAGGTCTTGTCTTTGAACCAACAGTCATTTGCGTCATGAGCGGATTTTCCACATCTGTAACAATTCTGCCCTTTTGTGTTATTTATTGACATTTTATGCATTTCATTTTCAACGCTTTTCTTTTGTAATTCTGATGCATCCTTAGCTGCTGTTTCCATTGCAATTGCAATAGCCAGTGCTTTGTCTAAGTCCAAGTCCTTTTCTGACAGTAGCCTCTTTTGTGTGCTTGAGCAATGCATGCCACATACTAGTCTGTCCCTTAATGCATCAGAAAGTCCATCTTTGAAATCACAATTTTGTGAAAGTTTACGCAGTTCGGCCATGTAGTCAGAAATGCTTTCATCCTTTGCTTGATTTCTTTTATGGAATCTAAATTTTTCAGCTATCACTAGAGGTTTAGGCTTTAGATGGTTTTGCAAAATCTTCTGAATATCATCGAATGTCTTGCTGGACGGTTTGGCTGGGCTAACTAGGTTGCGTAGGAGATTGTACATCTTAGCTCCAATTAGACTGAGGAGAACGGAAACTTTCTTCTCTTCCTCCACATCATTGGCATCACAATACAATTTCACTCTTTCCATGTATGCTTCCCAGTCTTCATTAGCACTATCGAACTCGTCTACCTTTCCAACGTAAGCCATCTTCAGTCTGATATGTTGTTCGTTTTCACTCTCCTTCCCTCCAGTCGACTTCTCATTCCATGTACTTTTAAGCTCCATTTGCTTGTTAGGTTCGTAGATTTCTCGTCGCCAATTTGTCGTGTCTATGCGACTACTTATTAATAAAATAATCAGGCTCACTCGGAGGTTAAGTTCACACGTGAAACATCACTTAGTTTACTTAAGGTTCTGCACTCAATGTAAACATGCGCATGGCGAATAACCAATAGGAGAACAATGCATAGGGGAGTGCTTACACATAAAGAAATAGATCCTTATTAAACACTACACTCAACATACAACGAGAGGACTGATCAAGGGTCACAACCAATAATGTTGGAGGCTTTGGTGACCACTCTCTCTAGTTTCATCTTTGTGCGACTGTCAGAACTTCCATACCAGACAGATATTGATGCGGTGATGATACTTTCTATGATGGCTTTATAGAAGAGCACCAAAAGGTGTTTGTTCACATGACACTTTTTCAGTTGTCTGAGGAAATGCAGTCTTTGTTGGGCTTTTTTGATAAGGTGGGAGGTGTTGATATCCCATTTCAAATTTTGGCTGATGTAAGAGCCCAGAAATGTAAAGGACTCTGTAAGGGTTATGGGCTGGTCAAATATATTAACTAAGGCTTTGGTGTTAGGCCTCCTTCTCAAGTCCACAACTATTTCCTTCGTTTTTGAGGCGTTAAGATGGAGCTTGTTCTTCCTACACCAGTCTACAGCCTAGTTCACCTTCTTGACGTACTGAGACTCATCCTCATCTCTAATTAGGTCGATGATGGTGGTGTCATCGGCATATTTGAGCACCTTGACGGAGTGGTGGTGAGATCTCAGGTCATTTGTGTATATGGAGAACAAAAGAGGAGATAGCACACAGCCTTGCGGCGCACCAGTGTTGAGGGTCAGAGGGCATGATGCAGCGTTGTTGACTTTGACTGTTTGAGTTCTGTTTCTCAGGAAGTCCAGTATCCAGTGACACAGAGCTATGTCGATGTTCATGGTTTGCAGCCTGGGGAAGAGAATGAGTGGATCAATTGTGTTGAAGGCTGAGCTAGTCACATGAGTCAATGAAGTTACTTGAGTCAAGGTGTTACTTGACTTCAGATGTTGCAGAGTAGAGTGAACAGCCAGGTTGATGGTATCTTCTACATATCTGTTAGCCTGGTAAGCAAACTGATGGGGATCCATCAGCGGTGATACACTGGATTGTAGGTGAGAGAGTACTAAAGTGGAATTTATACTCGCTTTTTACGTAGAAACGTAAGCACGTAAGATACATAAGCGCAGTTGCAAGCCCCTTTGCGCAGTTACATAACATGTAAGTGCGTCCGCCAAAATTTGTGACTATCCAACAAAAGCCTCGCCGGCCCCACGCAGACCGCAAAGACTGTGATTGGTCTGCTAACAGGAGTCTCACATTTCCGGGTTTCATAGCATAGTATCGCCATTTTTAAAGGCCAAGGCAAGACTAGAATGTTTTTGAATCATGAATAGCCTGCAGACTGTCTCACAAGCCTCTTCTTGTTGATTATGAACAAACATAACAGAAGAGGTCCGAAGATATGAGCATCTTTACAAACCCTCTTTAAACACTTATAAGGACTATAAAATAGGGGGATGTTGAGTTGAATAAACCCCAAAAAGGACTGTATTGCTAGTTTAATGATTAAGTGACAATCGCCACAGGTTTGTCCGGTCAGAACAATAATGGATGCCAATGTTCCAATGAGGTCTGATTTATTGCACACACACACGAAGTGAAGACATGAAGTGGTTGATGAATGATGCCCGTGAATATAATTATCCCGTGTAAAGGGACTTATATCCACATTTGAATCCGTGTTTGAACCGTGGTTTCTATGAAAATAATATATAACAAATATATACAAATATTAACAATCAAATACGACAAGAATGAAACAGTATATACACTATGAATATTACGGCTATGATTAACTACGGATATGTTCCTTTCACACCGTGCCGCGTAACGGTGAACATTCCATTTATCCCGTAATAACAGTTACTGATTGAAGTGACGGTAACAAGTGAAATACAAATTATACAGATGACACATATCACAAACACTCACATTCTCAATGACGCACGGCAAGAATGAAAGTGAATGTCTCTGATCGTGATATTGTCCGATGTGCTCCTTGATGATGACTTCTCCAACACCGCTCGACTTGACCCACAACTTGGCCGGAGGAGGGTCGGCCTTATATAGTGTAGATGAAGGGGAGCCTTGAAACCGTTTAGAAACTGTTGAAGTGGCCAAATGGTCAGTGAAATTCCACTGTGCACGAGCCCCACGGAACTCTGGGATCAACTGATAGGCTGACCTTTCATGGACCCCAGGTCCCGTGAGTGGCCTGCACAGCGGGGGTGCACAGCTGGAGGCAACTGGTGAGACAGTCCTTTTTAACAAGGACGCTCAAATGACCGCGAATTCATGGAGAGAATACTACTATCCCATTCGCACAGGAGAAATCACCAGAACAGCAATCTGAGCATATTTGTCAAACGCGATAAAAGATACTGCTCTGATATATTCCTATTCCATACTGAATATTCTGTTTAGATCAAAGTTTTTTTTTTACATACCGTGATATTTCAGATGATAGTTAGGTGATAGGCTATACTGTGTTGACATTTAAAAACGGTTGACTGCTGTAGGTGAAACCGGGGTTATTACATTAAGTTAATTAAATCAGTCTCATAAAATGTAATAATCATTAAATTTTGTATTTAATATTTTATAATTAAATTACTAAACAATGGAAAGCTCTAGTTGTATCACTATGCTACAATCTATGTATGGTATCACAATACTAAAGTACTACAATATCACTACACAGTCTATAACACTTTATGAAACAACTAGAAAAGTGAAGGCATTTGAAGTACTTGATTGGCGGAAAATGGCTTTCAGTGTAATATTGGAACAATAACAGGCAAGACAATTGTTTAAGTATAATATAAACAATTTATTAAAAGTAATAAACGGTGATTAACAGTACTATAAAATCAGGTATAATCACAATACACTGGAGTAACAAAATGAGCAAGGCACAAAGTGGAGTTGTGAAACGAGGTACTCTGTTTCAGCAAGGCAGAGGAGGGTGCGTGTGTGGGTATGCGCAGTTGCGAGTAAACGCGGTCGCGCGCTCAATGGAGAGATGGGGGAAGTGAGAGGAAGGCTATGCGCAAGCGCACAGGTGAGGGATGCTCTGTGCGCGAAGTCAAATAGTGTCTCCGGCTCCAACTAGAGTTAGGATAGTCACCGGATGCGGCTGCGGGTCCGAGACAGGAAACTTTAGTTTGCTTAGGCGCAACTTTAGTTGGGGGGAGGTGCACGAGTATGGAATGCCTAGAACAAAGGATTTTGCCTTAAGGACAAATCCTGGCTGGGCCTTAATTCAAATACTAAGATCTTCGACAACACTGAGATTGCAATGTGTGCGTGTATATGTTCGTGTGGTGATGCAAAAGGGAGTTAGAGAGAGAGAGAAAGAAATAGAGAGATAGTGCATGCACAATCCTATCTAATTAACTAGCAAAAGAACTAAGCAAGATTATCAACGGTCAAAGACCGGGTAGATTGTGAAATTACAGTTTGCATTTAGATCTTAAACGAAATCAAATAACAAAACTTATCACACAGATTAAAACATACATGTAAAACACAATTCTGCCCAGATATCAGCCTTACTTCGATCGCTCTTGCGTGGCGACCAAGATGTTTTCTGCGGGTTTCCTTGGAGCAGCGTGGAACGCAGGCGCCTGGAAATGCCGGGTTTCTTCCTTCTTTAAAGCAGTTCGTCAACTGGACTCTGGTGCGGCCTGGTGGGGGTCGTGGTGAGTCGTGAAGGGGATGAAGAATTCTTTTCGTCGACTTGAATAACAGGGAGGAGGGATCCGGTCGCCTTCTCCTATTCAATTAAACTGCGGGGCTGCAGTGTAGTATATCGATATAAAACTCAGGTTTTAACTAGCGATTTCAAATAGAATAGAACTTTGATCAGAAGTCCTCTGAGCTATGAGTCGTCGCGTCGTCCTTTGTCCTGATGAGGGGTCATCTGCAGGGAGGGTATCTCTATATGATGAATGGACTTCACTGCAGCGAAAACCAAACGAGAGAGAACGAGTTTCAGGTTTACCGCGGTCTTAAAGGGCAAAACGCGTCACCCGGTTTTATGACCTTGTTGCGGCCAATACAGAGTCAATGAAAGGTAGATAAGGAATGAAAGGTGATAAGGGACCTCTGGGTAATGTAGTCTATGGTTAGACCACCTACACTGCGATTGTTTGGAGAAAACGGGCTAATTCACCGAACAAATACCTTCATATTCATTTTCCACCACTTGTTAGCCATGTCATCCATTCATATTGATGTGAATCAATCAATTGCAACCGTGAGGCAAGCGTGAGTTTAATAGAATGGAGCCTGGGCTGCTCATATACAAAAGCTATGTATAATAATGTAACTTATAGATAGCAGGTGCCCGTTGGTAAATATTCCACATTTTATTTGCTTAAAACACACAGATGTAGGCTACTGTCAAATCAGAAAGAAAATCAGCTGTCACTCGGCTATTACCTGATCAATACCTTTCAAACTCGGTGATAGTATTCAAAACTAATTTGTCCTTCATTCTACCAAATATGATTAAACGGCATATGTTATTGCACCCGTGAGGCAAGTGTGAGCCCGGTCTGCTCATATACACAAGTTATCATTAACGTGAAGTGGAGTTAACTTGCGGCCAACACCATTGTATTACAAACACTGACAACATACACTCATGATGATAAGGTACACCTGGCGATTCTCTCGCCTTTTATCTTTCACCTTTGAATAATGTAACTTATAAACACGTCGTTTTAAAGCGCTATGGCCGTCCTTAAAAGATGTGTCAATAAACAAACTTCTGCATCATGTGATCTGTCTTTTTTCGCCACTGGTACTGAATTGCCAACCTTTGTATTTCGTGTAACAAATGTATTCATAACGTCAATATTAGCCTTTCCCCCACTACACTTTCATGCTCCGGTAAAAGTTTTTTTCCTTTGTGCCGCTGCAATAAATATGCTTACTTCACTCAAAATTTTTGCACTATGGTTCCAGGCAGTGTTGTGCACGTTCACACCTTTCATGAACTAGTTCAAACCAAATGCTTTGGCAATACTGAAGAACGTTGTGGTCATGCCAATAAAGCTTCTTTTGAATTTGAATTTGAATTTGAGAGTGTGCGAGCGAGAGAGAGAACGATAGATCAGATGTAGCAACCTGAGCAAAGTTATGTTACTGTAAAGTTGAACTCTGTGCAACCAGTGTGGAGAATAAATCCTCGGGCCAAATCAAGTTGCCATTTATTTGCTCATCAACCGCAGACAGAAGGGAAAGGGAGATAACCCCGGAGTTAATAATATAGATCATTTCGGCTCTGGAGCAGTAAACAAAAGTCTCCCTTGTAATCTCAGACTACGATTAGCAGGAAAGGTTAACAACATGCTAATTAATAAAATGCAATACTTAATAGACTAACAATACAATATTTATTTGTTTGAGTGTTGTTGTTTAGTGCAATGGGGATGTATGATCGTTATTGTCTATAAAGGAAGGCATTGCAACGGAAAAATCTCCCGTTCATCGTGTCCATTCGCGCCCCAGGTAAATAAATAAACGAACGACTTCAACACACAAAGACGTCATGGGGTAGGCAAAAAAACATTACTCCACCTATTGTTCTGGCGTTGAATCGCTTTGCAACACGCACAACCCTT
>NC_045174.1:4301640-4359864 GCF_900700415.2 Clupea harengus | reverse complement strand
GGGGGGGAATAACACCATTGAGGATATTATGATAACCCAGCATCATCTCTACCATCCACACAAAGAGCCCATACAAAAACACCACAGTTATCAAATACTTTCATAATAATAATAATAATAATAATAATAATACGTAGCAAATAGCAAATAAATCACATTGTGTATGAATCCGTTAGGTTCCAGTAGAGCAGAGAGCCAACCCAGTCACTCAGAGCACCACTCATTTTTACTTACACACACACGAACAAGAACAGCTCTCCTACACACAAACACAAAAGCACTTTATCACTTTAAAACCCAGCACATCATCATCATTATCATCATTGTCAGAACAGGATATAATGACAGCAGATTTTTTATAAGTCTCTCTCTATGTATAAATAAACATTTTAAATCTTTATTAATTTCTGTATGGGATAAATAAAACGACACACACCCTCTTGCACACAGTTGGCTGGGAGTGGCCAAAAGTACATGACTGGAAAAGTTCCTCCACCAAAAGCCTAAACATTTCCATTCCCTGCCAACACACATACACTTGTGTCCACACACACTCACACACACAAACAAAGTCATTACTTAAAATCAATCTGTTAATGAGACAAGTAAGATCAATTTAAACCACAGACAGACACACACACCACGTCCTCATACACACATATACACACACACCCCTCTACCTCCAATGCCAGCACAAAATGTTGAAGTTCAGATGCTCATGCATACAAAAAAGATGACAGTCAGTCCCAGATTCCAGAGGAAGAGTTCACACCTCACTTACAGTAAGGGGCAGTGTGTGTGTGTGTGTGTGTGTGTGTGTGTGTGCTTGGGTGTGTGTGTGTGAGTGCATGTAAGCGTCAGACAAAGCCACAGGGCATTGGTAAATTTGTATCTTTTGCCCCTGCACCACATCTCAGAACACATGCAGGATCTGACTGTCAAATATATGCAATCTCACTCAAACCTAACATATCTCTTCTGCAATGCTCATGTCTTGCTTTTGTTTAAAATAACGAATGAATAATATTATCCTTGTTATGTTAGAACAGAAAAGCCTTTATTGTCATTGTATTTGCATACAACGGAATTTTGAGCGCTGCTCCTGTTGGTGCGACATAACACAACAATAGTACAAATAGCAAAAATAGTACAAATAGCTATAATGCTTCCTGTATACAAAATATGAGGATAACTGCCTATCATACAATGTTTGTTGGAGTGTAGCCAGTGGGATTACAGGAAGCATGCTGAATGGAGGGTGCTGAAGCATAAGTTAGGCATGATCTGACTGCATGATCATTCCTGAGCTAGCTAGTTCTTTGGATGATTACACAGAATTGAAGAGAAATGAAACAATGAGATATCATTGTTTATCTACCAAAGTACATCATTTATCATGCACAATGATGGTTCATGTCCAAAGAAAGCACACCACACAACACACCAACAGATAAAAAAAAAGATCCTGTTTACATGGCTGACATGTATACCTGTAATTCAGACAATAATTGTGAAACACTCTTTTATAGCCCCTGAAGAATTATATCCGTGTTATAAGTCATGATTGTTCTTTTTCCATAATGTAAAGCTAACATGGCAGGATAATTTACACTCAGGACTTTCAGAACTCCTTTTTGGAGTAGTCAGGAAATCTTGTAGAGAGGATTTAGTCAACTAAAATAAAAGTTGTCCAAATGCCTGTACTACACCATGTTTCTAAATACAAATATTACTGCCAAGCACACAATGCAGTTGCATGATTTTTGTAAGTGTGCCACACCTGCACTTGTCAATTTGGCAGAATTTTGAGTGTCAAGAATCTATTATGCTCACAGCTTTGGAACATGTCAATGCACATGATTGAATAGTTTAACTCAATAAACACATTAAACCCATTTAAATGCCTAAAAAGTATGGATATAGAATAATGAAAACAACAGCCACCATAACATATTAAAAGGTTTTGCAATATAAACTGAGATTAAATTGTGTGATTTGATATAAAATTCTATGGCAGTGACCTGTCTGCAGATATCCTTAAGGTGGCCCTTAAACACAGGTACATGGATCCCCATGAAAGTGAAGAATCACCTTCACCTTTGACTTCATATCATCACTGCGGCTTTCCTCCTGCTCTGAGCTCTTAAGGGAAGGGGACTCGCTCTATCCCTGGGCTCATCAGAAAGGCCAAGTGACCTGCCATTTTGCGAACACAGGCCAAACACACAGTGCCACCTTTCTCCCTACCATCAACCTGTAAAACAAATATAGAAACAGAATGACTATATCATCTACCATCATGCATGTACAGATTACACATTTGCCCATGTTAACGGAATAATAATGATAACTAGTGGAAGTTTATATTTTGTAAATTTGGGAAATGAATGTATAAAACTTCCAATCATACAGTATTTTTCATATGTTACCGTTCCAGAATCTCATACTGTCACATGAATATTACATACACAAACATATGATGTCATGCCAAGATTGTCACACACATGAATGGAAAGATGCTCACATATGTGATAGGGAGTCTGTGCATGGAAAGACGGGTCTCTGTATTAATAGGATTGGAGCATCCTTCAATAGAGCATTGAGGCGCAGGACTCTCTGCTGGAACTGTAGTCAACTTTGACCTCAGGAAGTATTCCTGCAAAAATAAGAGATATATCCATTTAGTGGCATCCTTGTAACCTCCAATTTAGTTAAAACCCTATTTTGCTGGAAGTTATTGACTATGAAACGAGTACATTATATTTCCCCATCTTTTCCCAAATTTTTACTAGGGACAAAAACGAGAGAAATCGGTCTAGTATTGAGTTAGAATGCTATAACCAGCAACTGCAAAACGGCTGTACAATGTAATCCCATTGGGCAAGCACCTGCGTCAAAGTAAAGTGTGAGGTACTTCTCATGTCATGTTTTATGTGGTTGATAGTATATGGTTGAAATGGGGGCTATGACAGACTAACCCAGTTTGAGCCCAACATGTTTGAAACATTGAAACTGTCGAAAGGCTCCATTCCTTGTTCTCTGAAGAAATAACTTGTTTGCAAATCCGTGTGCACGGTTAACAAATCTGTGGGTATGGATTACGAATCCAATAGCACAGTTTATAAACTGAGAGTACAGATTTACACATGACTCTTTTTTTTCTCAGCTGACCTCAGTATCCATCTACATACAGGGAGACCCAAATAACCCAAGAACAGCAGCAGATGTGGATGCATGCCCCATAGAATTACATTGTATAGCCGTTTCACATTAGCTGGTTATAGCATTCTAACTCAATATAGGGCCGATTCAGTTTGTTTTTGTCCATTTGGACCCAAAAAGATTGGAAAATAGGGCCCACTTAAAAAGTGCAGTTTAAGTTGTATTGACAACTTTAGCCTCGGCAGAACAATCGGTGTGATCCATAGGTATTTATGAAAGCAAAATAACAGAAATTGATAGACAGACTAACTCCTGCACGGGCGAGGATATCGGTGATGGTTCCGGACATGAAGAGAGTTCTCTTTGCTCTGGTCACTGCCACATACATGAGATTCCAGTCATCATCTTCAACAAGGCTTTGATTCCCTAAAGATAACAAACACCCCCACATAGAATATTTAATATACATTGTACGTTATTTACAGAGCTGTTTTCTTGACTTAAAAGGAACATTTGTATATCTACATTCTCCACTAAACACGCACATACAAAAGCTGAGAAATGCACATTTGCAAAAACACACACCACTAGCTAAAGGAAACAATCACAGACTAACCTCCATGTTCCTGAGCTAGAAAGGCCTTGAGTGTTCCGAAGTCATCCATGATGACAACGGTATCAAATTCCAGTCCTTTGGCCTTATGCACTGTGCCCAGGATAAAATCTGAGAGGAGCAGTAGGATTAGAGAAGGAAAGGGAGCAATGAGAATATACACCTATACACAATATAATCCTCTATGAGAATATACACCTATACACAATATAATCCTCTATGAGAATATACACCTATACACTAATATTTGACCTAAATTTCCCTCGGGATTAATAAAGTATCCATCTATCCATCTATCTATCTATCTATAATCCTCAATGAGAATTTACACAATATAATCCTCTATGTCAATGAGAATATACACCCATACACAATATAATCCTCTATGAGAATATACACCTATACACAATATATAATCCTCTATGAAAACATACACCTATACCAGTGTTTCCGCTATCATTATATTAGCCCCCCGCCCCAACGCAGGACCCCAACGCAGGACCTGGAAGGTCAAGTTCATTTAGTTCAATTTTATTTTGGATAAAGCGCCAGATCACAACGGAAGTCATTTTACGGTTACCTTTCCTATATAACAGGTCTATAGCTTGTTCTTTTATTAAACAAAATACATAGCCTTATGTTATTTATCTTATTTACACAACGGCATGTAATTTTTGTCTCTACATGGTCGCGCGTTTACAATTCTCCTCTGTTCTCTGTATCGCGCACGGCGGTGTTCCGCCCTGATGCGCACAAACACACACACACAGACACGTGCGAGCGCACACAAGTGAGCACACTCCCACCAGCGGACAGAATTGGGCTTAAGAATAAGTGCACAGCTACGGACACTTTTAAGCTTTTAAGAACACATTTCCAGCCGTTCATGAATCCGTTAACAAGACAAGACACAAGAAAATGTTCGAGAATGAGGCCCAATGAGAATGGCTACACCAGACGTGGAAAACAGAACGTACGCCAATGTTGAGAAAATTGAGAAATATATCTGGCTTCAGTTTTTTTTTAATCATTTTCCGCGAGTTGTGCGTGGTCCTTTTTTACATAGAGTCTGGTAATACATCTATGAAATCTATGAAAATTATTTATTTTGCTGTGAATAATGAAGGAAGCAATACATCCGATTATTTCCCAAACCCTCGAGAGCTGTTGCCATGGAGATTTAACGTTACTTTCTGTTTGAAGATAAGGTAGCAGCTAGTGTTGAAGAATGGATGAATTGAAATTGGACGACTTTAAATTAATATATGAAATTGAACAACATCAACACCTATACGGATAAAAGGATAGCAAAACAGATTGATTAGCATAGAATTAGAACGGCAGAAATGCAGGCAGGACGTCAGATGACGAGACAGATCAGTGACACAGGCTGGTTTTATTTCGTCATATGTGCAGGGGCGGAGATCCCATTTCATTGTAGGGGGGGACAATACATGGTCAAATTTCAGAGTGTAATTCCGGGGGGGGGACATGAAAAAATTGCTTTCACGAGAGCTAGCATAAACTGCTAAATACCGAATTCTCTTATCACATTTACAAACAGAAATTCGAAGTCATTTTAGAATTATCTAAACAGCATTAAATGTACTAACACGAAATATCTATTCACAGACAAATAATGTCCAAAGTTCAAGAGAACTTGATGCTCAAAATAAGTTATAAAACAGCTCAACAGGGAATCGAACTAGCAACCTTTTGATTACAGTACGACTTCTCTATCTCCTACGCCACTGTCACTCCATATGACAAAACCAGCATAGTTCATGGACTGCAGAAAAAGATGACATTAATTTAACTTCAGATAACTTAACAAATCTGGAGAGGCACTGAGATGTAGACCTACGTTTATTAACTAGCATGAACCTGCCCTGACAGGACAGTGACCTAGACTGTCTAGCTAGCTATCTTAACTGTGTTAATTACCGGCATGCGTGTGTTATCGGCAAACGTTCACGTTGTCATGCCAATCCATTAATAAGCTTATGTATACTTGTGCATATCGATTGGAACTTCGTAAATGGAGTTTAGAAAAAAACTTCTTCTTTACATGTTCTTACTGCGTTCGAGAATGAGGTAAATCTCTTTACATGTCGTGTATCATAGCGGCAGCGACAGGCGACAGAGGAGGACACAGTCTGACAATCTGACCGTGTAGGCTACTGGGCTGATTAACTGAAACACAGAGCTGCCGGTAGCCCTGCCCGTTGGAAACAGCATGTGAACCAAACCACTTTGAGGAATAGGGGGAACATGATTTTTCAACACTTAAAAAACACATTTTTTTACGTCTATAATTAGCACCACTTGTGTCGTCGTATTTTTATTTAAAAAAAAATTATAATAATTATTATTATTATTTTTTTTTTTTTTAAGTTTTCAATGATTGTTGGGGGGGGGACAACATTATGGTAGGGGGGACACGTCCCCCCCGTCCCCCCCGGGATCTCCGCCTATGCATATGTGAAGGCTTTCAACTAAAGCAGCTTGCACACTGCCCCAACAAACGCCAACATTCTCCAACTAACGCCAACATTCTAAAGTTGGCAGTTGTTGGCAGTAGTTGGTACCTGTCTTTAGAATGTCCAGTAAACCAACTGCCAGCTCCACACTGCTCAGACTTTTTCCAACTAGCTACTTATTTTTTCAATTGTGTGTTAAATTATTTTAAGATGGATGAGGTTGATACCTAGATTAACGTTTGCTTGTCAAAACATATTTGGAAAACAAGTCATTTGTATAGAACAATAGACCATTATACAGTCATATGAAAAAGTTTGGGCACCCCTGATAATTTCCGTTATTTTTATTTATTAATTGTTGGGCGTTTGGATCAGCAACTTCTTTGTCATATATATAATACTTCATGGACAAAGTACTATCTCAGCAGTTAAATAAGGTTTATTGGATAAACAGAAAATATGCCATATGCATCTTAACAAAATTAGACAGGTGCATACATTTGGACACCCACATCAATATTTACTACAGCCTCCTTTTGTAAAAATAACAGCCCAGACGCTTGCTATTGCCTCTGATGAGTGTCTGGTTTCTGGATGAAGGTATTTTGGACCATTCCTCCTTACAAAACATCTCCAGTTCAGTTAGGTTTGATGGCTGCCTAGCGTGGACAGCCCGCTTCAAGTCATCCCATAGATTTTCAATAATATTCAAGTCTGGACTGGGATGGCCATTCCAGGAGATTATACTTGTTCCACTGCATAAATGCCTTGGTAGATTTGGAGCAATTTTTTGGGTCGTTTTCTTGCTGGAACACCCAACTCCCGCGTAACTTCAACTTTGTGACATTCTTGAACATTATTTTCATGAGTTTGCTGATATTGGGTTGAATCCACGCAACCCTCAACTTTAACGAGATTCCCAGTACCTGCACTAGCCTCACAGGCCCACAGCATGATGGACCCCCCACCAAATTTTACTGTGGGCAGCAAGTGTTTTTCTTGGAATGCTGTGTTCTTTTGCCGCCATGCATAACGCCTCTTGTTGTGACCAAATAGCTCAATCTTTATCTCATCAGTCCACAGCACTTTGTTTTAAAATGAATCTAGCTTGTTCAAATGTGCTTTTGTATAGCTCAAGGGAGCTTGTTTGTGGCGTGTGTCCAGAAATGGCTTCTTCCACATCACTCTCTCATACAGCTGTTCTTTGTGCAAGGTGCACTGAATTGTTGAGCGATGCACTTTGGAGGTGGTCTGATGGTAGTCTTTGACCATTCTGACCATCCTTTGCCTTTGCCTCCGATATTTTTCTTGTCCTGCCACTTCTGGCCTTAACAAGAACTGTGCCTGTGGCCTTCCATTTCTTGATTACATTCCTCACAGTGGAAACTGACAACTGAAACCTCTGGGATAACTTTTTGTAGCCTACCCCTAAAACACAAAGCTAAACAATCTTTGTTTTCAGATCATTTGACAGTTGTTTTGAGGCCCCCATGATGCCACTCTTCAGAGGAGATTCAAAGAGAAGCACAACTTGCAATTGGCTCCCTTAAATACTTTTTCTAATGATTGGATGCACCTTTCTATAGAAATGAAGGCTTAACAAGCTAATCAGACTAATTATGTGTTGCAATTTTTCAGTATTGAGTAGCTACAGGTATTCAAATCAGCAAAATGATTAGGGTGCCTAAATATTTGCACAGCCTATTTTTCACATTTGATTTCATTTCACACAACTAAACACTGCTACACTAAATATCTTCGTCTGGAAAACACCCCAGTACTCAGTGTTAACTAGAAAATGAACAATATACCACTGTGATATTTTTTGGGTGAAGACAGAGTAAATTATCATGCAGCCTCAGAGGGGTGCCAAAACGTTTTCATACAACAGTATGTAAAAGCAGGCGGCATGCATATTAATATTTTGAAAACCAACGCGGTATATGGAACGAAGTGGGAGTGGTCGATAGCTAACACAAGTGCAAACGTACTCCTGTAAAGTGTCACCGTAAACATTAATATTAATATTTAGAAACACGTTTTCTTGCCGTGTTAAACGAGTCGTAGAAGTTGAAATAGACAAATATATGTCTTGAAAACCGTTTGTTTGGGGAAGCTAATACATAACGTTAATCTATAAATAGACTTAGTATGTCGTTTTTTTTAAACAAACTGGCTGATAACCACCATAACTTCGACATCCAAGAGAGCGCGAGGATGTTATGCACGCAAGTTGAGCCTAGTTGTCAAGGTAATGAGCTGTCAGAATGTTGGAGTTCGTTGGAAATCGCTCTACATTGGTCAGACATTCTCCAACTTTACCCGATCCGACCCGATCCGATTGAACATGTTGAACTCTCCCGACAATACCCGACAAACGCCAACATTCTCCAACTAACACCAACTGCCCCGACTGTTGGTGTTTGTTGGCGTTAGTTGGAGAATGTTGGCGTTTGTCGGGGCAGTGTGCAAGCTGCTTTAGTGATGGTCCTTTTGTAATGCCAACAGGTGCACTTCGTTGTGGATAAGTAAAACCTATTTTGCTACATTTTTGTAGTCCTGGTAATCTTTTGTTTAGCATATTGGTAAGGTTATTTAGAAGACTATTTCTCAATGGTTTTGTTCTTGATGAATGAATGTTTGTTTATTAATCAGTTATTTTTCAACAAATAACTCAATTATAATTACAAAGTGCAAAATTCTCAACTTTATATTTTTTTAAGATTTGTTTTGGGGGTTTTTACCTTTATTCAGATAGGACAGCGAAGGTTTGGACAGAAAATGAGATGGAGGAGGTGGGGAGTAGGATCGGGAAATGAAAAGGGGTCGGACTCGAACCCGCCCGTATATGGTGAGGGCTACAGCTTGTCCAACAGTGCCCCCCAATTAGCAACTCTCGCAACAAACACCTAAAAACACAGCAACTTTCATCGCAACTTTTTGGAAAAGCTCCCGCGAAAAGCTGTAAACCTAGGGGAAACACTGTATACACAATATAATCATCTATGTCAAGAGGAGTTCAACACCAATCTTTGCTGAAAGAAAGATAAAATACTAATGTAAACATAGGACAAAACACAGGGGTAATCTCTGAGATCAAAACACAGGGATAATCTCTGAGATCAAAACACAGGGGTAATCTCTGAGATCAAAACACAGGGGTAATCTCTGAGATCAAAACACAGGGGTAATCTCTGAGATCAAACCACAGGGGTAATCTCTGAGATCTAAGCACAGGGGTAATCTCTGAGATCAAATCTTCTACAAAGAGAACATAGAAACAAGTAATCTCTCAGTCTTGACTGCCCAATTATTGGCTCAAGAGGATCACATTAGAGGGTTCAAGACTCAGGAGCAAACTCTTGAAAGAGGGAGGGGTTAGTCCATAATCAGTGATTCTGGGGACTCTGGCACTCTCTGGTGGATGCACAAGATGGTGAATAAGGCCTCCTTCTCTGTCTTTCTCACTCTCTGGTGGATGCGCAAGATGGTGACTAAGGCCTCTTCTTTCTTAACGATGTTCTTAATTATGCTCTTACCTATGTTTCTTTTTATAAAGGCTGTTTTAACTATGTCTTAACTATGTTTTTTTAACTATGTTTTTACTGTAGCACTATGAAATTCTGCCGAATATAGAGTGCGCTATAAATTAAATGAATTATTATTATTATTATTATTGTCTTTCTCACTCTCTAGTGGATGCAAAAGATGGTGAATAAGGCCTCCTTCTCTTGTCTTCTCACTCTCTGGTGGATGCACAAGATGGCGACTAAGGCCTCCTTCTCTGTTTTTCTCACTCTGTCTATAACTCTCACCCTTAAAGTAACACTATGCAATAGGGCTGAACGATTAATTGCATTTGCGATTTAATCGCGATATGATAGAACGCGATTTTCTAAATGCAAAGTTCGCGATTAAAAACGTTTTATATTTTACACTAAATGTATCTAATATTGTGTTGGTCATATTTAAATAATTCATTACGATTTGTTGGGGAAAAAATTAGGATAAAATAAAAGAATCGCATATTAAATCGCAATCGCAATATTTTGGGGAAAAATCGCAATTAGATTATTTTCCCAAATCGTTCAGCCCTACTATGCAACAATTTGACACTTTTTGAGGTATGGTTTTATAGGCAACTAGTTTTGTTATCATCCTCAAACTCATTTTGATAGCATATGGTCATGTGAAGGACAGATGAACACCATCCAAAATATGCCCTATGTAGTTCTGTGTAACAGGCTGGAACCCCCTGCAAAAATGGAAGAAAAGCTTTCACACGCATGACATTGCCAGCTATACTGCCAAAAGACCAGTTAGTGTGTTGGCAAGCTTCTATCATTTTCAACTGGGCTGTTGGTGGTGTTTGCAAGGTTTTTGCATGCATTTTTGGTAGTTAACTTACTAGTTTTGGAACAGAACTCCGTATTGCTGCTTTAATTACCTGCATTTTGTTGTCTTGTCTGGTGCCCCCGACGGATGAGCTTGAGTAGGTCTGGAATTCGCTCTCCATACTTCTCCACCGCATCGATCTTCCACAACAGGCCATCTTCCTGGTTCTCAGTGATCTCAGCATACTTACGCAGACCACGATACCCTGTCATCCCTCCCACTCCGCCTTCACTGAATCGACGAATAAAAGGGTCTTTTATCTGTAAATCTAATAGAGGTTACAGACGGTGAGGAAGGACAAATTGTAATCGGTGTTGGTGATCAATGGAAATCAGTAAAGATGATATTTCACATGATGCAAAGTTGGTAATGCCCATCTGAACCTTATGAAAGTACCTGTATGAGATTCTCACACAGGAAAGTGAAACTTACTTTGCTTCAGAGCCCAGATGTCATGAATTGTACTCATGCCAAATGCCTCGATTCCCTAAAACAGAGACAAGCACAGCTTATTCAAGGTGAGAGTCTTGACAGGTTATACATGTTCAGTGGACAGAATAAAAGATAATTTTTAAAGATGTTAAAAGATCAACACATTGGATTCATACATTAGCTTGTCCACACAATCAGGAGAACAGAACATGTGCTCAGAGACGTTATAAAGGGTGAGACAAATTACTTGGGGAAAAATGATGATGCTAAAGATCGCAGATCTGTAACTGGAAGTCCTGCCCTATATTATAAAGAGCCAATCAGATTGTTGGAAAAGGCAGAGCTGACGTTTAGAACTTCACCTGAACGTGTTTATTTCCACCGTTACTATAGCAATATCCGTGCAGCGAAACTAAGTGCAGGCGGAGGCGTTGCCAAGATGGCTGTATTTGTGGCGACACGTTACTCAATACAACGCACCCTAGTGGCCATATCCTCATAGTATCTCCTAAATGATTTCTAAAGAGAGTGCAGGCTGTTATGATCAGTTGGTTTGAGTTGGTTGACTCACGCCTATAATGTGTATGCGGCTGGTGGATTCGAGGTTTATAAGCCTCACTGCCTCATTAAAGATGGAGAAGTTTGTGCGGCTGAGAACAGCCAGCCTCCCATCAGCTCCACCCACACCGGTCCGAAACCTGCTCCACATCTCAGTGTCCTGTCCTTGCACAGAACCTGTTACACACACACACACACAGTTTACTCATCCACCGTCATGTAAACCATAGCAAAATGTGTTTGTGTTTGTTGTTAGAAATGCACCTTGCTCGCCTCCTCCAATCAGTGTCTTCCTCTCTCTTTTGCCGACTTCAAGTATGGTTGCACCAACATAGGCGATCTCAGGACCAAATCTGAAACTCTGAGAAAGCAATCATCTCAGTAAAGTTAATTGTAAGTGTATGTACGTGTGTATTACTGGAAGTGTATTGTAAGTGAGTCTGGTACCTGTGTCAGGTAGAAGATGTGTGTGTGTTGAATCATGTCCAAGTTGTTGATTGCTCCTCGGAAGCTGTAAATATGTTGGTGAGGGTCGCCCACCAAGATCTTTGCACATTGTTGAGACATCAAGCTGTCTATGGCAACTAGTGGGGATAGGGGAAGGATTATATAGTCTTTAGACTTGATTTTGCAGTGGTCCTTTAGCTTGATCTGATCCTAAAAGAGTTACCAAACTAGATTGATGACATTAGCTAAATCTTATGCCACATTCGACAAGATTGTAAAATTCTGAAAATAGCATAGCAAAATAGCAATAGCATTACAAAATATTATTTCCAATACAGTTTTATAGTTTATGTATAAATCTACAGGTGAACATGACATATACAAGTGAGTGTGATTTGCATACCTGGGGTACAATCCTGGGCCTCATCAATAAAGATGACATCATAGAGTTCCTTCATCTTGGCACCCTTCAACTGCCACAGTTTAAGGTATCCTGCAGAGGAGTAGAGGGCAAGTCACCAGTTGCAGATGTTGGATGTTACATCGTGTGATATTGTCTATCGTAATGTAATAGTTGCCTTTACCATCATGATACATGCGATAGGCCAACTCAGATGTTGGTTGAACCTGTTTCATTTTCTTCCATATGTCCATAGCATGCTTCAAAACCATCTAGCAAAAAGAAAAAAAATCAGGGCTGATGTAACCATAGCAACAATGCCACTACAAAGCTTTGTATACTGTGTATCAGGCAATTTGTATCTGGATTGCAGCTATTTATGGACTTTCGAAAAGGATAAACTGAACATACTGTATATCTGAAATATGTATGATATAACAGTATTGTGTATGAACACCTGGCTCAGCCAGTTCAGGCAAGCCCCTTTTTACCTTTTTCTCAGTTTTATTAGGCTGGCACATGTTCCCATGTGTGTCCTTGTACGATTCGGGCACATGCTTGGCAACTATGCGTTTGTGTGTGGAGGCCCAGAAGTTGTTGATAGTCTTAGTGACCACATTGGCCCAAACAATGCTGCGTTGGCCAGCAGGCATCACCGCGAAGACAGAGGAAAGGTTCAGGCTAGTGAAATGCAGTTTTTTACGGTATCTGAGGAGACCATAAAGCATTAGCATGTCTGAGCACTGAAGTACATCGAAGCTGTTTTTATTTCAGTGTGATGATAGCAGAATATAACAATTAAAAGTATTAAATTGTGTTATTAGTTTAAGATGCAGTCTGCGATTCTGTTTTGGTTTCAGTTTCGGTTTTGCAAAAGGTTCTTGATATTTGCGCTCAACAGCTAATCAACTTACACACCTCCCTTCCATGCTCCTGAAGGAAGTGTGTTGATTGGCTGGGATTGTTTATGGCTCAGTCCAAGCCACTGTGATTGTTTCCCATTTACAGACTGCACCTTTAATCTTTAAATAAATGAACTTCCAACTCAATCCTGATATTGTGTATGTATGACTGTTTGTAGTATGAGGAAAAAGTTTACCTCTTTCCCAAAGCAGCAAGGGCAAGGGCATGGATAGTCTTGCATGAAACGTTGCCAGGGAAGATGTCCTTTGCCTGCATCTGTGCCGATTTATTGAAGACGACGTACAGGAAACGAAGTTTAGGCCTCTGCTTGGCATAACCGATCAGTGTGGTAGTCTTCCCCGTACCTGAAATAGCGTACAGTCTCAAACACTGACTACATTAAATGGGTATGAATAAATCCAGGAAGGAGTGTCTGGAATTAGGCTCTCACCAGCAAAGGCCATGATTTTGACCACATGGTCTCTCTCCGTGTTGTGATTCAGAATCTGCTTCTGTTCTTGGGTCAATTGGTTCTCCCTGTGTGAAGACAGACACATACAGAGCCCCCTAGTGGTCAGCTGATAAAAAAAAGACCCATATTTGCACCAGTTTTGCAATCAGAGAACAAAGAATGGAGCATTTCGACAGTTGGGCTCAAACTGGGTTAGTCTGTCATAGCCCCCATTTCAACCATATACTATCAACCACATAAAACATGACATGAGAAGTAACTGGCACTCTCCTCTGCACATTCAAACACTTGGCTTTGCACATACAGTGGGGAAAATAAGTATTTGAACCCCTGCCGATTTTGCAAGTTTGACCACTTGCAAAGAAATGTGTGATCTATAATTGTAATAGTAGGTGTATTTTAACAGTGAGAAACAGAATATAAAAAAAGTCCAGAAAACTGCATTTTATAACATTTATGACTTAATTTGCATTTGATGCAGAAAATAAGTATTTGAACCCCTAGCAAAACATGACTTAGTACTTGGTGGAAAAACCCTTGTTGGCAAGCACAGACGTCAGACTTTTCTTGTAGTTGGTCACCAGGTTTACACACATCTCAGGAGGGATTTTAGTCCACTCCTCTTTGCAGATCCTCTCCAAATCCTTAAGGTTGCATTTTCAATGGGAAGGAATGAGGGAATGAGGTTCAAGCCCAATATTCCACGTTACATGGCCCCATCCATAGTCCCCTCGATGCAGTGGAGTCGTCCTGTACCCTTGGCAGAGAAACAGCCCCAAAGCATAATGTGTCCACCTCCATGCTTGACGGTGGGGATGGTGTCATATTCAGCATTCTTCCCCCTCCAAACGGGGCAAGTCGAGTTGATGCCAAAGAGCTTGATTTTGGTCTCATCTGACCACATCCTGTCTCCCAACCCTCCTTAGAATCATTTAAGTGTTCATTGGCAAACTTCAGACGGCCCTGTACATGTGCTTCCTTGAGCAGGGGGACCTTGCGAGTGCTGCAGTACTTCAAACCATTACGGCGTAGTGTGTTGCCAATGGTTTTCTTGGTGACTGTGGTCCCAGCTGCCTTGAGATCATTCACAAGCTCCCCCTGTGTAGTTCTGGGGTTATTCTGCACCTTTCGGATGATCACCGATACCGCACGAGGGGATATCTTGCATGGAGCCCCAGACCTAGAGCGATTGACAGTTGTTTGGTGTTGCTTCCATTAACGAATAATCGCACCAATAGTTGTCTGCTGCTCACCAAGCTGCTTGCCGATGGTTTTGTAACCCATTCCAGCCTTGTGCAGGTCTACAATCTTATCTCTGATGTCCTTGGTCAACTCTTTGGTCTTGCCCATGGTGGTGAGGTTGAAGGTGTGAAGTATGATTCTTTGGACAGGTTTCTTTTATACACGTCACCAGTTGAGATCAGGTGTACCCTGTTAGGCCTAATGAGGACTAATCTGTGTGCTTCTTGGGCACATAACTGGTCATTGGGAGCCAGAATTCTTGCTGTTTGCTTTGGGGTTCAAATACAAATTAAGTCATAAATGTTATAAAATGCAGTTTTCTGGATTTGTTTGTTGATATTCTATTTCTCACTGTTAAAATACACCTACCATTACAATTATAGATCACACATTTCTTTGCAAGTGGCCAAACTTGCGAAATCGGCAGGGGTTCAAATACTTATTTTCCCCACTGTACATGCATAGAATTGCACATAGGCAATATCTAGTAATGACCTATTGTGTAAAAAGATCTGTCACTTCGCAATAAAAATGCATATATTGCAAGCATGCCTTGCGAAAAGTATCTAAACAAAAATCAGACCCAATAATCACAGCAGCTTGTGATAATACCTTCACTCGTTCTCTGAAGAAAGAAGTTGTTTGCAAATCCGTGCACACTCTTACAAATCTGTGGGCACAGTTTTTATTGGACTTTATTTGTAACCCAAGGATTACAATTCACAAATGTGTACCATGATCCACTTTTTAAAAATATATGTTTGTGGACAGTGCAATATTTGTTGACCATGGTACACATTTGTCGATTGTATTCTGTGGGTTACAAATAATAAAGTCTAATAAAAACCTCCATAGGTTTGCAAATCTGTGGTCATGGATTACGAACCCGAGAGTACAGATTATAAACTGAGAGTACAGATTTACACATGACTCTCTTTTCTCATGTGACACTAGGGGGGATCCGTAGATACACATATGGCTCATCAAAAATAACTCAGTTTGTGTGTGTGTATGTGTGTCTCAGTGTTTCCGTTAGCCGGTAAAACACTGTTACACTGTGGCACATGAGTAGCCTAGGATTTGGATCTACTCATGCTGAATGTAGTGGCCCACCCTACATCCAAATGCCCACCCTAGGATGACATCATGGTAACAGTCAAACTGATTTGAGGATGTTCACTCTTTTGTCAGCCTAGCTATACATGATATAGGCTACATTATATTTGTGTTTGTAGCATTGATTGTTACTGAAACACACACTAGTACATTTCTAATAAATTCTTGGGCCCACAAGAAAAGGTCCAAGTGGAAACCCTGGTGTGTATGTGTCAGAGAGAGAGAGAGAGAGGGAGGGAGAGAGAGAGAGAGAGAGAGAGAGAGAGAGAGAGAGAGCGAGCTCTGACCTCACACCATTCAGCATTAGGGGTTCCTCTGATGTCCTTTGATCTACTTCCTGAAGGACGTTCTCCATAAGGTGCAACACAAAGAAAATATTATAGTGCAACCTAGAAACAGACACAAAGAGACAGTAAGAAAGGGACAAGGGAAATGTAAGGTTTTGCCAAGATCAGCTGAAGCACTCATAGACATCAGATACATCAAACATCGTAAACCATTTGGTAGACCTGTCTCAATTCAGTATATAATGTAAGCCCAATGTAATAACATACTTTTAGCATACTCCCTCCTTTACAAATCTTACTCATAGACAAAGCCAGAGTAACGAGGAGAATCGTAATCGGGAGTAGACAAGAGGATGCACGTCTCACCGGTTGCTGATTTTGACATCTGTGTCTGCCATGGCGCGCAGCAGTGTGGCAGTGCACCACAGGAACTCTGAGAGCTGCTCAGGGGTCAGAGGGGTCCGTAGACAGACCACCAGCTGCCTCACGTCTTCATCTCCATCAGCCAGAACCAACATCAGGGCCAGAGCTGACCACGGATCTTCACCCTACACACACACCAACCATTCATTCAAACAATATATATGAACAAATTCATTTTTAAAGAATAGCTGAGACACTGAAAAAATTAAATACAAATAAAAAACACAGATGTTGCATTGTTGTTAAATGACATGTGAGTCTAGGAGCTCACACTACAAAAGATTGGTCATCTTCAAATCTGAATAGGCAGTGACTTAACTGTCTCAGGACACAGTCCATGGATAACACTGAAATATAATTGGGTGCTAGACTATGTAGTGCCTCGTATGTAATCTTCCTAAAGTCTTTAATTAAATCCTAAATTACTCTGCGTTCCAGTGTAGAAAGGCAGTCATGGGGTTGATATAAGACATATTTAAAATCTATTCCCATAGGCTGGCTCTGTTGTATGCTAAATGATGCTTGGTCAGAGAAACGCAGTTTGAGCCATGAAAAAAGATTATGAATCTATCAATATAATGAAATCCCTCCCCTTTCTCACTATGGCCCAACAGGGGAGACGTACTGGACTCCCTCACCAGAATGGTTGGGTCCGGGTTCCCCCACATCTGTGGAGGGGTCCAATTGACACTAATTGGACCAATTTAGCACAATGGGCGGCCTTATATAAGGAGCACCTCATTGTTTAGTGAGAGGAGGAACAGATGGGACATACGAGAGACACAAGTAACACTATGGACACAGGTACAGAGACAAAGAACGTGCGATTCGTGACCACATATTTGTGCTGTCTTTTTTGCTCTGTGTGTTCAGTGTTGTAAATATCTGTTTTGGGGTGATGTTGCATCCCCCGGTGTAAATAAAGTTATTTTTGCTAAGAAAGACACCATCTCCTGCGCCGTATGTTTTCCCATCTGCAACACCCTTTCCAACCAGCCTACATCCAACATTGTGGGGTAGCCGACTCGGGCCATTATTCACACCACCTATTGGTGCCAAATACAAAGTAACCACTGTCACTGCACACAGCTAGCAGTTGGGTACATGTGTGAGTGTGTGTGAGCTCTGTACGAGTGAGTGTGACCTCTGTGTGAGTGTGTGTGTGTGTGTGCACACCTGCCGCCACTTCTGTTTGTCCCGGATTTCTCCCATATTTAAAGACTCTCAGCGCCTTCCTGTATAGTGACTACCGTAAATCCTCAAATAAAGACCGGGATTCAATTAGAGGCCGGGCTTCAGATGGTAGCCGGGGGCGTGGTCGATACGGACAAATAAAGGCCGGGCCCCGTATACAAGCCGGGGGTAAAAAAAAGGTACCGATAGTCTATTTTACTGTAGCCTACCAGCATCAGTCCAGCACAAAGCAGACATCACAATTTAATTGAACGCATTTCATAAATACATGTTCTCCTCATGTTTAATGTTGTTGGCTAATTTCATGGCTGTTTGCAATAAAAAAAGAAATGTTTCAGCCCACAAGGTGAATTTGTTATTATACAGTTACTTGCCTAAACGATAGAAGACATTCCTCCAAAATATCTCTTTTTAATGATTTTGTTGCCGTTTCGTGATTTCCGCTAAGAATTTTTTTTTCTTCAGGCTAATAGAACTTTAACGTCCCAGGTGTTGCGTAGCAACCCATTACTTGCTGACTTCAAGTTACAATGACTTTCCGCTACGTTAAATGACGGACTTCTTGCGGAATGATATGAAAGATGTGAATTAGAAACACAAAACCCGTTGTCAATGACAGCGGTCATTAACTTTTCGAGGTGGTGAATATCAAGAAATTACAGACCTGCTAACGTTGGGGTACCCCATTAAAATCAACGGAACTTTTTTGAACATTCTGAAGAGCCGTAAGAAATAAAAGCCTGCCCCTAATACAAGCCTGCCCCAAATACAAGCCGGTGCGCTGTGCAGCCTAAGTAAATAAAAGCCCCGGCTACTATTTGAGGATTTACGGTAATTTTCATGGCCCTCAAACTTTATCATGAATACAAGTTACAAGTTACAAGTCTTTTATTTGTCAGATGCACAAAATGACACAGGGTCAGACTGGGCACTGAAATTCTTATGACAAGGCGCCGCCCAAACCTACCATACCATAACATCACATAATATAACATAACAAACCATGACGTACACTCTGCACAAGTACTATGAACATAATTTACACATAATAAACATATAAAAATATAAACATATAATAACCTAAATAACCTTACTAAATATACAAGATAAATATACAATACGATGTGCTAAACATATAACATCCTATACATATAATACTAAATATACATATAGCAGCCTATACATATAATACTAACATTTATTATACGGCTCTTCAGAATGTTCCAAAAAGTATCGTTGATTTGAATGGGCCATCCCAACGTTCGCAGGTGAATATTTCTTGATATTCACCGCTGTGAAAAGATATTGACCGCTGTCATTGGCAACGGGTTCCTTATCGCAGTTCACTGCGATATAACACAATGGTACATGACGTAATGTCATGGCTACAAATCGAAGCATTTATCTATTCACGCCTGAAAGGCCGCGAGATCTGTCAGCGCGCGCTCCTGGCCCCGCCTGCCAGGAGTACTATAATACCATTACGCTCGCCCAGATCTGCCTCTTTTGAAACTTCGCAAGACGGAGTGAACATCTCTGAGTATATCTCAAACGCTTACCACAGTCAAAAGAGTTTTGTGTGCTTTCGCTCTCTGCGGGTTGGTGAGTTATCGGGTTCCTTAACCCTCACTAGCTCAGGGCGCTACGAAATTCATTGGCTTAATTTCATTTTTGAAAGTAGTTGCTGCTATCCTGGCTGCTTGGCTGGCTAAGTCCCTGACTAGCCTGCTAGCTTGCTAACAACGTGTTCGTTGCAGATAGTGTGCTTGTGTTTTAACATTCTTCTCTACTTTCAGATTGATAAAAGATGGCCAGACACTACCCCGACTGCGGTCACGTCCGTCCCAAGGGCGACCGCCACCGTCGGTGCGTGACCTGCCTAGGCAGGGACCACGCGGAGGGCGCCTTCTCAGGCGAAGCCCCTGTCTGTCCCATCTGTGCTAGCCTCCCGCTAGCTAAGGCTGCCAGGCGCCTTGCGTTCTGTAAGCGCAAGGACGCCGAGGAGACTGCACTAGTTCCATCCGGGGCTGACGCCCCCGTAAGAATGAGTGCGTCTTCAGCCTTAGACTTGGTGAGCGTGAGCAGTCGCCTTGCGGCGGCAGCTCCGCTCCCGGGTCTCTCCCCGTCTCCGCCGCCTGTCAGCCCTGGGGCTGCGGGCAGCGAGGCGGAGGAGCTTCAACCAAGCGGTGTCCAGGCAATCTCCCACGATGCGCTCGAGCTGGACATCAGCCTGGATGATGATAGTCTGCTAGACTTCTCCGATGGGCACAGCTCAATCGCGGAAGCAATGCAGACGAGCCATGACGTCAGGTTGCGGGTGGAGACACCTCCTACCTCGTCTCGGCTCCTGGGCCAGCAGCTCCACGAGGTTGCGCTGAGAGCAGCCAGCTGCCTCGGGCTCCCTCTCCCTCCCCCTCCCAGTGTGCGGTCCTCGCTGCTGGACGGGGAGTTCTATGCTGGCCCCGCCACGTCAGTTCCCTCCAGCATCCCCTTCTTTGAGGAGGTGCACGAGGAACTGCAGGCGACATGGGCGATACCCTACTCGGGCCGAGCCCCGGTGCCGGGGTTCGCGCCCTACATGCAGCTCCACATGGCTAAGGAGAGGGGCTACCTCTCTTTTCCTCAGGTGGAGGATGCAGTAGCGGGCTACCTCTCGCCCGCATCCCCCACGATGCGTCTCGGCCAGAAGCCTCTCCTGCCCACGCGGGTGAGCAGACACCAGGCTCAACTGGCAGAGAAGTCCTACTTGGCTGCAGGGCAGGCTGCCTGCACGACCAATATGGCTGCATTGCTACAGCGCTACCAGGCAAAGCTCCTGACTGAGCTTGCCTTGTCGCTGGGGGAAGATCACCCGTCTGTGGCAGAACTCCGTCGCGCGATGGATCTGTCGCTCAGACTAACTCGGTGCACGGCACAGGCACTGGGAAGGGTGATGGGTGCCGCGGTGGCTACCCAGAGGTCTCTGTGGCTATCACTGGCTAAGCTGTCAGACAGAGAAAAAGCACCACTCCTCAACGCCCCGGTCTCTGTCCAGGGCGCCTTCGGGGAAGCAGTGGTCACAATGGCTGCCAAGTTCGAAGAACAGCAGAAGAGCAGAGAGGTATTCCAGGCTTGGATGCCTCGCTCTAGTGGCGCGGGTGAGACGTCCTCCTCAGGACACACCACACCCGCACCGGGCCGGAAGAGAAGCGGGTTCCGCTCGCCAGCGCCTCCAGCAAAGGTATCCACCGGGCGAGGCTGGCAGAGACATCCCTTCCGCCCTCCAGCGCAGCCTGCAGCACAACAACCAGCTGCGCGCCCTGCCCAGGGCGCAGCCCAGGCTCCGCGGCAGCACTCCGCTCGCCGCGGGCGAGGCAGAGGGAGACCTCAGGCTCCCTGACCGTGACAGTCAGCCACTCGTCACACAGGGGGGAGCGGTGGAGCCCACACCGCCTCCAAAGAAATCAGCCCGTCGCTCACATGTGGAAATCATGTCCAGCACGGTAAGCAGGTTTTCACAAGCACCACAATCATATGTCCTAACTCCTGTCCCAGATGGCGCAGTGCCCAGACATGCTTGGGTAACTCCCCCCGCGATGCACACAGTGCAATCGCACCCCCACATTTTTTTCAAAAACATGAGGGGGCAGCCCCAGATCTCGTCTCCCTCCCTAGGCGGAGTGGGTGTAGATCTAGGCTTAGACTCATTGACCATGAGCGGGTTAGTCCCCGACAAATTCAACTCAGAACACAACCTCCCTGGTTGTGCAGAAAGTTGGCGCGCATGCGCAGTGTCACCATGGGTGCTAAAGACGGTCTCAAAGGGTTACGTTCTGCAGTTCGCCCGTTCCCCTCCGCCTTTCAGCAGAGTAATACAGTCTGTGATACAGCGAGAACAGTCTCACTTCCTACGGAAAGAGATTGTCTCCCTGCTCAGAAAAAAGGCCATAAGCAGAGTTCCTTTCAAAGAAAGGAATGCAGGCTTCTACAGCCGTTACTTCCTCGTACCCAAAAGAGACGGGAATTATCGGCCTATATTAGATCTACGTGTGTTAAACAAAGCACTCATGCCGCTACGGTTCAGAATGTTGACCCCACGCAGGCTTGTGCAGTTTATAAGGCCAAACGATTGGTTTATCACGATAGACTTAAAAGACGCTTATTTCCACATTCCGATCCACCACAGACATCGGAAATATCTGAGGTTTGCGTTCGGAGGAATAGCGTACCAATTCAACGCACTCCCATTCGGCCTGTCCCTAGCGCCGAGGGTATTCACAAAGTGCGTAGAGGCAGCTATCGCCCCATTACGTCTACGCGGCTTACGCGTGTACAACTATTTGGACGACTGGTTAATTGCTTCCCATTCAAAAGCTGCAGCAGTGCAGGATGGCCATCTAGTGGTGGCACACCTGTATCGACTGGGTTTTGTTGTAAACAGAGAGAAAAGCGTTCTCTGCCCCAGGCAGGTTACGCATTTTCTGGGTATGATCTTAGACTCCACCTCCATGGAGGTCAGGCTGTCTCAAGAACGGATAAGTGCCATCAAAGCATGCGTGCGCCAGTTCCGACGGGGACAGTCAGTCTCGTCGCTGCGCTGCCAACGCCTGTTAGGAATGATGGCGTCGGCCGCTATAGCGCTCCCGTTAGGGATGTTGCGTATGCGGCCTTTCCAAATATGGTACCTGTCTATGAAGCTCAACGCAGTCACAGACAGGCATCGCAGAGTAGTGGTGTCCTCCAGATGCAGGAAAGCCCTGGCGATCTGGAGAACCCCCTGGTTTCTCGCCGCGTCGGGCACTATGGGCATAGTGTCGCGTCGCGTGGTGGTGACCACAGACGCTTCCACCAAAGGCTGGGGAGCGGTCTGCGAAGGGAGAGGCGTGAACGGTCTCTGGTCTGTGACAGAAGCCGCGTCTCACATAAATGTGTTAGAGCTGCGAACAGTAGTCCTAGCTCTACAACACTTTCTGCCCAGGCTGAGTGGTCAGCATGTACTAGTGAGGACGGACAACACTGCGACCTTGGCGTATATAAATCGCCAGGGCGGAGTGCGCTCCCCGTCATTACACCATTGGGCGACTCGCCTGCTCCTGTGGGCAGCGAGGCACGTCCTGTCCCTCAGGGCAGTTCATATACCAGGCAACCTCAACTACGGTGCAGACCTGTTATCGAGGGGCGATCCTCGAGCAGCAGACTGGTGCCTTCACCCACAAGTGATAGGTCAGATCTGGGTGCGTTTTTTCAAGGCGCAGGTGGACCTGTTCGCGAACAGGCAGAACACCTGCTGCCCGCTCTGGTTCTCGCTAGGGGGCGACGATCCCACCAGTGGCCAGCCCTACCCCTATATGCTTTTCCCCCGATCCCGCTCCTCCAGCAGGTGCTGTGCAGGATTGCGGGCGAGGGCAGGGAATTGATATTGATAGCCCCCCACTGGCCCAACCAGCCGTGGGTGGCAGATCTGGTCAATATGTCACTGCAGCAGCCTTGGGAGCTGCCTCTACGGAGAGACCTCCTAACGCAGGCGCACAGGACGGTGTGGCACCCCCATCCGGAGTGGTGGCGTCTCAAAGCCTGGCACCTGAAAGGTGCAGGCTCATAGCGTCAGGCTTGTCGGACGCGGTGGTGGCTACAATACAGAGTGCCCGAGCTGTATCAACACGGGCTCTGTATACGCTGAAGTGGCGCAGTTTTGAGCAGTGGTGTGCTGCGCGTCAGCACGACCCCGTTAACTGCGCGCTGGGCGTTATTCTCGAATTCCTACAGCAGTTGTTTGATGAGGGGAAGGCGGCTTCTACTCTCAAAGTGTACATGGCTGCCATTTCAGCCTGCCACGCAGGCATTAATGGCAGTTCTCCTGGCAGTCACCCGCTAGCGTCACGCTTTATGGCGGGGGTGAGACGGCTCAGGGTGCCAGAGAGACACCTCATACCCTCTTGGGATCTGCTAGTGGTGTTACGTGCTCTCACAGGGCCTCCGTTCGAGCCCCTGGAGACAGTGGACATAAAGTTTGTCTCTTTAAAGGCCGCGCTGCTGCTGGCGTTAACGTCAGCAAAACGCGTTGGTGACATGCAAGCCCTGTCAGTCAGTCCATCGTGCCTTCAGTTCTCGATCGCTGGTGACAGAGTGGTTATGCGACCTAATGCTGCTTACACACCTAAAGTGGTGGTAACCCCATTCCGCAATCAGGTGATTGAATTAGCAGTTTTCTCGCCTCCTCCTTTTGCGTCAGCAGAGGAGGAACGTTTGAATAAACTCTGTCCAGTGCGCGCTCTCCGCTGTTACGCAGAGCGCACTAGAGCTTTCAGACAGTCAGATCAGCTATTCGTGTGCTTCGGTGCACGCGCAAAAGGCAGACCTCTATCAAAACCGAGCCTCTCACGTTGGATAGTAGAGGCTATCGTGTTGTCTTATAAGAGCTTGTCTTTAGATCCCCCGGAGAAGTTGCATGCGCACTCTACGCGGGGGGTCTCGTCTTCCTGGGCCTTACTAAAGGGCGTCTCAGTGGAAGATATTTGCAAAGCTGCAAGCTGGAGTTCTCGCCACACTTTCATTAGATTCTATATGTTAGATGTGGCTGAACCTAGTTTTCTTCATAGCGTTCTGCGGGCAAGCGATCTCTGAATCCCTTGGCCTGAGAACGATAGATATGATAAGTGTGTTCATTAGTGTCTACATGTTATGTTGCACATGAAACATCCCAGGGTTTTCTTACGGGCGCAGGATCACGGATCCCTGTCGCCTATGATAAAGGTGGCCCAGTTAAATTCTTGGTGTTCTGCAGGCGAGCGATCTCTGAATCCCCTGACCTGAGAACGATGTATATGATAAGTGTGTTCATCGGTGTCTACATGTTTGTTGCACATGAAACACTCCAGGGTGGTTTCCTACAGGCGCAGGATCGCGATCCTTGCCGCCTATGACAAAGGTTGCCCTGTTAATATGTTCACCGCCAGCGGCCGTATGAACCTCTATGAGGGCAAAGTGTTAAAAAGGGCTGTCTCACCAGTTGCCTCCAGCTGTGCACCCCCGCTGTGCAGGCCACTCACGGGACCTGGGGTCCAGGCAGAGGTCAGCCTATCAGTTGATCCCAGGAGTCCGTGGGGCTCGTGCACAGTGGAAATTCACTGGCCAGATGGTCACCCCATGCTGGGTTTCCAAAGCAGGTCTGAACATGCCCTCTCATCCCCCCCTCTGGCCTATATAAGCTTGGGCCACCACTGGCCAGTTGTGGGTCAGAAGAAGCTGGAGAAAGTCATCATCAAGGAGTTCGGTGGACTGTTCAACATCATTATCAGAGACATTTACTTTCATCATTGCCGTGCGTCGATAAGATTAAATCACGGATTCTATCAGTCAGTTCACTGTCATTCACGGATTCAAGTGTGGATATGAGTCCTTTACACGGATAATCATATTCACAGTCTATTATCAATCAATTCAAGGCTTGAGTGTGTGTTTTCAATAAACATCAGTGTTTTCATCATCATTGGGACTTGACATCCGTTCTTGTTCTAACCGGACAGACCTGTGGCGATTGTCACCTATTTCAAGTACACCAGCAATACAGTCCTCTTTGGGTTTCATTCAATTCATATATCACCCTATTTTATACAAAGGCTTCAGTAGAGCTGGTGTGTGTAATTGGCTGCCACTGTATTATCACGCGGGAATGTATAGGGTCCCATTGTGTTATATCGCAGTGAACTGCGATAAGGAACGTCTCGGTTACTTACGTAACCTCGGTTCCTTAAGCAGGAACCAGATATAACAAGGTTGGCGTGTACAGTGTTACCTTGGATTGATTGTCTTGCTCAGTTTCTTTCCAAGGCAGATCTGGGCGCGCGTAATGGTATTATAGTACTCCTGGCAGGCGGGGCCAGGAGCGTGCGCTGACAGATCTCGCGGCCTTTCAGGCGTGAATAGATAAATGCTTCGATTTGTAGCCATGACATTACGTCATGTACCATTGTGTTATATCTGGTTCCTGCTTAAGGAACCGAGGTTACGTAAGTAACCGAGACGTTTTGTGCTTCTAATTCACATCTTTCATATCATTCCGCAAGTAGTCCGGTCATTTAACGTAACAGACTCATTGTAATTTGAAGTCAGCAAGTTAAGCCTGGAACTTAAAAGTTCTATTTGCTTGAAGAACTATTTATTTCTAAACGGGAATCACGAAACGGCAACTAAATCATTAAAAATAGGTATTTTGGAGGAATGTCTTCTATCGTTTTTGGCAAGTAACCGTATAATACGCGGGATAATGTATTGTCCGTCGGCCATTATCAAAAAATAAATCCCTTCAGGACGAAACAACACCCCTCCGCTGCGTGTCGGGGTGCTGTTCGCCCCGTCGGGATTTAATTTTGGATAATGACCTCCGGACAATACATTATCCCTTACATATACATATAACATATAATACACATATAATAAACTATGCTAACCTATACTAACCTACATACAACCCAGTGAGGGAGTATTACTTATTACTTATTATTACTGCTAGTGCAAACAGTAGGTAGGAAGTGACAGTATATGTAGTGTAGTGTAAACAGTAATATGAAAGTGACTGGCAGTGCATGTAAGTGGCGAGTGCAAAAGTGGCGGTGGAGTATCAATGTCCATTCAGTATCCTGATGGCCCTGGGGTAAAAGCTGTTCTCCAGTCTGCGTGTACGAGACCGGATGCTACGGTACCGCCTTCCAGAAGGCAGCGGGGTAAAAAGTCTGAAGGCTGGGTGGTAGCAGTCCTTAAGGATCCTGCCAGCTTTCCTGAGGCATCGTGTGTGGTAGGTGTCCTGCAGGGCTGGGAGCTCCCTGCCGATGATGAACTCCGCAGTCCTGACCACACTACGAAGGGCCTTGCGGTCCTTGGCTGTGCAGCTCCCATACCACACTGTGATGCACCCAGTCAGGATGCTCTCTATTGTACACCTGTAGAAGTTGGTGAGGATGACTAGGTTCATGCCAAACTTCTTCAGTCTCCTCAGGAAGAAGAGTCGTTTCTGGGCCGCTTTGACAACCTTGTCCGTATGAGCAGACCAGGTGAGTCATCGCTGATGTTCACGCCGAGGAACCTGAAGCAGCTGACCTTTTCCACTGCGGAACCGTTGATGTACAGGGGTGCGTGCTCCTCCACCTGCCGTCTCCTGTAGTCCACAATCATCTCCTTTGTCTTGCTGGTGTTGAGAGAGAGGTTATTATCCTGACACCATGTAGTCAGGTTAACAACCTCCTCTCTGTAGGCTGACTCGTCCCTCTCAGTGATGAGGCCCACAATGGTTGTGTCATCAGCAAACTTGACAATGAGGTTGGAGCTGTGCGTAGCTACACAGTCATGCGTGAACAAGGAGAACAGGAGGGGGCTGAGCACACAGCCCTGGGGGGTGCCTGTATGGGTGACTACTGTGGATGAGGTGCGGTCACCGATTCTCACCACCTGTGGCCTCCCCGTCAGGAAGTTGTAGATCCATTTGCATAGGGGGGTGCTTAGTCCCAGGTCTACGAGCTTCGAGACGAGTCTGGAGGGGATGATGGTATTAAATGCTGAACTGTAGTCAATGAACAGCATCCTCACATATGTATTCCCTTTGTCCAGGTGGGATAGGGCGGTGTGCGTGGTCAGGGCTATGGCATCGTCTGTAGACCTGTTGGACCGGTATGCAAACTGCATCGGGTCCAGGGTGGGAGGCAGCAAGGAGCAGATGAATGATTTGACTAACCGCTCAAAGCACTTCATGATCACAGAGGTCAGTGCTACTGGGCGATAGTCATTCAAGCAGGTGACCTTGGTGTTCTTGGGCACAGGGACGATGGTGGTCCTTTTGAAGCAGGTGAGTAGTACAGACAGGCTGAGGGAGAGGTTGAAGATGTCGCTAAAGACCCCTGCTAGCTGGTCAGCGCAACCCCTGAGGGCCCTACCTGATATGCCATTGAATAATCGTCACACATGGATCTAAAAGTTTTGTATGTTTGTTTGATGTTAGAATAGAATAGAATAGAATAGAATATATTTATTTGTCATTGCACAAGTACAATGAAATTGAGGTAGCAGCTCTCAGACACAAAAACAATAAAAATATAGATTGAATATATATATATACATATTTACACTATAAAAACACAAGACATATAACACAACAGAGAGACAAATACAGGTCAGTTTTGTGCATTGTTAAGTGCTATGATGGCTCTGGGATAGAAGCTGTTTCTCAGCCTGTCTGTTTTTGCTATGATGGTCCTAAAGCGTCTCCCTGAGGGCAACAGTTCAAATAGGTGGTAACCAGGGTGTGTTGAGTCTCTGAGGATACTGTGGGCTTTTCTGAGGCAGCGTGTTTTATAAATGTCCTCAAGAGGTGGAAGAGAGCAGCCAATTACTTTTTGTGCTGTGTTAATGACCCTCTGGAGTACCTTTCTTTCTGCTGCCGTGCAGCTGGCAAACCACAGCGAGATGCCATAGCTTAGCACTGACTCCACAGAGCAGCGGTAAAAGGACACTAACAGTTTCTTTTTTAATTTGTTCTTCCTGATTTACCAAATGATGTTACCAAAGTTGCCAGATCGTCTATGAAACACAATCTACACACACACTAGATACAATTTCACCCAATCTGTTACTGCAACCTGGCAACAGACAACCCGATTCGAGGGGCGTGTGCACAGCTGCTCTTCGCAAGGCAGGCGAATGAATGAATGAATGAATGAATGAATGAAACGGCCCAATTAATTAGCTAGCTAACTTAGCTCCTCTCTCACCCCTCGCTGAAAAAAAAAACCTAAATGTTGGCAGGTATGTGTGTGTGTGTGTGTGTGTGTGTGTGTGTGTGTGTGTGTGTGTGTGTGTGTGTGTGTGTGTGTGTGTGTGTGTGTGTGTACTGGTACAGTGCAGCGGGACATACCGTCTGCTTCATGCCCTCTGGCATGCAGGCTCTGGCCTGCTCATAGAGGTGATGACCCCTAATGGACGCTAAAATCCTCTCCTCTCTGTCTCTGTCTGTCCGGAAGGTCTGAGACATGTACCTATACACATATAAACACACAATTACACAGAAAATGACCAACAATACTACTATATACTATACTACTATAACTAAGATACATAGAGGACCACTATTGTTCTGTATATCATTTTGTCACTGAATAGGATGTTTTATCACAAATGAACAGATTAACCAATGGTACCTCTACATTTTATGTATGAATGCTACTTTATCACCAGATGCAGGAGTAACAGTGTGTAACAGTACAAAAAATTGTTTTTCTTTGAATTGTCGGTACAGTCGGGGGGTCACAGTAATACTTTGCCATGTGTAGTAAACAGAGGTTGTTGTAGTCGTCTGATGTCATGTGGTTTTCCTGAAGAATGGAGATAACTTCTTGCTTCCCTGCTTCCCCCTGCCGATGGTAGCGGAGGTAGCGCTTCTTCCATTGACAAAACTGTGTAATAGATCACAGATTAAAAGGCCAAAGATGTAAACTAAAATTAAAGGAGGAGTGGATGTATTTCCTTTTGAGTGTGTGTGACTGTTTGTGGGGTCAGTTAACATGTGTCAGTCAGTGTTCCTACTCATACCCCATCATCAGATTGGGCATCGATACCTCCATACCGAGTTGGAGGACTTTGAGGTGGAGGTGGATATGCGGGCATTCCTTCTTAACACATATAACAGAGATATAAATATATATATATAAACACATACATACATTTATTAAACCACCTGATAACATCATCCATCTGAATCTCTCTGATGAACGTTTTTTGGCCTTCCTAAATGTTTTTCTAGTTCTAGTAATTATAGTAATTCAGGGCCTGACACAATCCTACTGTATTGATCAGACGTAGCATACTGTCACTGAAATCACTATGAGGCTATAGTATCGGTTTCAGAGAATCGAAACTCGGAGCAAGCACAATGGCGACAAAAAAATTCAGGTCAGCTGACCACCAAAATGCAAATTACTTACGGGCTGTTCCAACTGAGGCTCTACGTCTCTTCTTTTTCCGAGTTGTGTCCGGAGGACTAGGGCTTCGATTTCCTCGTGATCTCTTGCGATTTTCGGACATTCCTTCTAAACACATATAACACAGAGATACAACACATACATACCTACATTAAACCACATGATAACACCATCCATCTGAATCTCTCTGATGAACATTTTCTGGCATTTTTTTTTTCAACTCTAAAATTGCAACAATTCATCAACGATTTACTTATTTAAGCACTGATCAAAAGGAACGAAAGGGAGCAGCCTAACCTAGACCTTCCAAGAAAAAAGACAGACCTTCAAGAATACAAAACTGAGCATTTCGCTTTTTCGTGTATTTACGTCTATAGATATTTTATGATACTGTGCAAAGCAGCTTATAAAACAATTTTCTAAAGATAAACTAACTAATTAGCTTTTACCTTATCTTTCCAAAGCCAAGTCAACGATTCGGTAGCCTACGTAGTCGGTTGAAGTTTTTTTCTAAATTCTGGTCCGTAAGCCCGCCGCTACCGCATAACCTCAAAAATCAAAGATCGACACAGTAGTATCGTCTTTGTCAGACGTGATACGGTTACTGACATCACTGGGGCTGTAGTTTCGGTTTCAGAGAATCGAAATTTAGAGCGGAGATTATCATCATTATTAATGACCCCCCCCCCCTCCAAAAAAAAGGTAGAACAGCTTGTTTCATTCTAGGGCTATATTATAATTATATAGTTGTAAATAGACGCAACAATTTAGACGGACGGACTATTTTCTCCACGACCAAAGTCACATACGTTCTATGTAGACATTAGAGAACAATTCAAAATACTGAATAAATGCATTCCATGGCACCTTTAAGTTATGAATCAACTTAAATACGAATAATACTTTTGTCACTTAAACATAATAGAAATAACTGTTTTCTTTTAATGTGAAGGATGCCAATATTTTCACCCTTCAACTGCATTCTTCCCTTTTGATTGTATTGTGTCATTTTGTAAGCGTTGAGTGAAAACATAATAATAACAGAAGGTGTGACATTAGCCAATGGTCAACATCATTCAAATGAACTATGCGCATTAGAGAAGTAGGGACATCTTTATCACCAATGGAGGCTTACTGCCAGTCTGCTCTTGTAAGGGCAAATGTTACACCCAGGACGCTGCGCTCGTCTAGTGAGCGTCGTTTGGCACTGCCGTCCGTGCAAGCACGGTAATCCAGACTATTTTCATTTGTAGTTCCACGTTGGTGGAACGAACTGCCTAGTACTACCAGAGCAGGGGCGTCCCTCTCTACCTTCAAGAAGCTTTTGAAGACCCAACTCTTCAGAGAGCACCTCCCCTCCTAACTGGCACCTGACTAGCGCTTAACTTGCGCTTCAGCAGTTACATTCCTGCACTTCTTTTTCCTTTTTTCTAGGTCGTTGTTTTTCTAATTCTCATGTAAAGTAGTATTTATTGTTACACCATGCTTTTTTATTGCTCTTAGCTTGACTGTTCTCTCCCTTGTACGTCGCTTTGGACAAAAGCGTCTGCTAAATGACTAAATGTAAATGTCTGCACAATGACTGTTACTACTGAGACAACTTGAAAGATTATCGATTTTTTTTGTGCCATTTTCATTAGTTCTTCGGTTTGTTCTCATAGGATAACCCTTGAAACAGTACTTTCAACAATACTAAATATAATTTAGACATGTTCCTTAAAAGTGTTTTTTTCATCCAGCAGAATAAACATCATTATTTGCACACACTTCTGTAAATTGCACAATACTGATTAAACCGTATTGATAATTGATTTTCACTTAAATCTTTTTAAAATTAAAATGAATGGGAATACCTTAATGACAATTCTGCTCTGTAATAATGATCATTTTTATCAGACGTCTCAGTGTGAAATAGGATGTCCTGAAAAGCACCACTTTAAATGATTTGTTTAATGTCTTACTGAAAAATGTTGGACTAATTACATCAAAGTTGCATGGCCAGTTGAAACTAAAACACATCAAATCAAATAGTAAAATATGAATCCCAATCTCAGAAACAGTTCATTTATTGAGGACATTACATTCAAAACCAAAATAAAAAATATTCATAAACATGGAGAGCAGGTAGGCGAGGAGAGGACGTAAAACCAAACAAAGCTAAACTCGTTTTCTGTGAACCAGTTATTTACAAGGCAAGAGTGTATAGCACTGTACAGTATGATGTGGTAGCTGCTGTCAATCATGAGAATCAGCTGCTGTGAATCATGAGATCATGTGAATCCCTTTCCAAATGAACTTCTCCCCTCCTGACTCCTCTGGGGAGCCAAGTATCCTCCCCATGGCGGCCATGATGGAGCATGCAGCACAGGGAGCATGAGGGTGCTGTGCAGATTTGAATGGACCCTCCTCCCCCAAAATAAATAGATCAAATTGAAATATTGAATGCAACACTAAGCGCCCTGAGCCATCACTGTACCAAAATTAAATGCCATTGCACCTCATGCCATTTCAAAAGCTTGGTTAGCAAGAGTGGGAGGGTATTGGGGTACAACCTCAGGTCAGTGGGAGAGTATTGGGGTACAACCTCCGGTCAGTGGGAGGGTATTGGGGTGCAACCTCCGGTCAGTGGGAGCTCCTCTGCACGATCTGCACAAACACTACAGCAAATCCTAGCCTTCACTCACGTTCAATACTGGGTGTGAGGCATGTGGGTTGGGTTGAGCGAAAGGGGTGGGTGGGGGGGAATAACACCATTGAGGATAATATGATAACCCAGCATCATCTATACCATCCACACAAAGAGCCCATACAAAAACACCACAGTTATCAAATACTTTCATAATAATAATAATAATAATAATAATAATACGTAGCAAATAGCAAATAAATCACATTGTGTATGAATCCGTTCGGTTCCAGTAGAGCAGAGAGCCAACCCAGTCACTCAGAGCACCACTCATTTTTACTTACACACACACGAACAAGAACAGCTCTCCTACACACAAACACAAAAGCACTTTATCACTTTAAAACCCAGCACATCATCATCATCATCATCATTGTCAGAACAGGATATAATGACAGCAGATTTTTTATAAGTCTCTCTCTATGTATAAATAAACATTTTAAATCTTTATTAATTTCTGTATGGGATAAATAAAACGACACACACCCTCTTGCACACAGTTGGCTGGGAGAGGCCAAAGGGATATTACTGGAAAAGTTCCTCCACCAAAAGCCTAAACATTTCCATTCCCTGCCAACACACATACACTTGTGTCCACACACACTCACACACACACAAAACAAAGTCATCACTTAAAATCAATCTGTTAATGAGACAAGTAAGATCAATTTAAACCACAGACACACACACACACACACACACACACACACACACACACACACACACACAACGTCCTCATAGACACATATACACACACATCCCTCTACCTCCAATGCCAGCACAAAATGTTGAAGTTCAGATGCTCATGCATACAAAAAAGATGACAGTCAGTCCCAGATTGCAGAGGCAGAGTTCACACCTCAGTTACAGTAAGGGACAGTGTGTGTGTGTGTGTGTGTGTGTGTGTGTGTGTGTGTGTGTGTGTGTGTGCTTGGGTGTGTGTGTGCTTGGGTGTGTGCATGTGTGAGTGCATGTAAGCGTTAGACAAAGCCACAGGGCATACAGTTCTCAGTCAGATCTTTCTGGAATCTTTTGCTTCAAACAGCTTCATTCTTTCCTGCACGGTCAATCCTTCTTTTAAGCTCTGAAACAGAGAGAAGAAAAAGAGAGAGGGAAATGTAGTTATTAAATTGCACTAGCTTGACTGAGTAGAAGGCATCAGTCCTGCATGCTGTTATTCATGCCAAGAACGCCAAGGAAAGGCCAATTCAGTCATACGATTTAAAACACACACATAAAGTGATACATTTAAAAATAACATAAATATGCACCTTCCCTCCAAGACCCATGTACGGAAAACAGTACTGATCCAGTACTGTAATTCTGCACAACAACAACCAACCACGTATACACCCCACACACACACACACACACACACACACACACACACACACACACACACACACACACACACACACACACACACACACACACACACACACACACACACACACACACACACACACACACACACACACACACACCATTTCTAATGACATTGGGATAAGAGGACACCCAAACAGCACCATGCTGCTGCAGCCCAGTGTGCATGCAAACAGGTCAAAGGTTCATGCAGCATGGACACACATGTACCTACATCACAAGAGGGGGTCAGCTATCCCACGCTGCCACCTCACTGACCGACTAACAGAGAACACAAAAGACACTCTTAGACACACACACACACACACAGACACACCTCACTGACCACCAAACGCAGACTCACACTTCTCCGCACACAGAGACACACACACGCACACACAAACAGATCTTCAGACACAGTTAAAAACCTTTATCTTCAAACAAACAAACGGCTATGAATTGACTCACTCACTCACTCACTCACTCACTCACTCACTCACTCACTCACTCACTCACTCACTCACTCACTCACTCACTCACTCACTCACTCACTCACTCACTCACTCACTCACTCACTCACTCACTCACTCACTCACTCACTCACTCACTCACTCACTCACTCACTCACTCACTCACTCACTCACCTTGGACCTGAGCCCTCTGGAACGGGCGCGCTCATTTTTCAGGAAATCAGGATTACTCTTGGACTTCATTATGTCTGCATCAAAGACACATACCCCTTAGATGACCAATCAGAAGACACATATCCCTTAGATGACCAATCAGAACACATGCTTACTTTATGAGACAACACAGCTGCTCTTTGTCAAGACGTTATTTCATGAGTCCAGTCATTACGTAACTTTTGTACACATGCATATCTTTTTTTCCTTCCATAATAGGTCTGACAAAAACAATGTCATTACACATACCATAACCAGGTGCAACAGCTGACCCATCAGCAGTCCTTTCCCCAAGGGCTTCGGTGGCGGCCAGCAGCTTCTCCCGGAGCTTCCCGATGTCACAGTCTGCCTTAGCTCTCACTATGCTAAGCTCAGTATAGATGCCCTTGTACTTATCGGATGCATACTTCTTATCCTACACATTCACACAAACACAAGGATGCGTTTAAGCTTGAATGAAAATGCATGTTAAAATGTGTGTGTGTGTTCATATGTAGAATAACTTTTGGTGGATGTCCTGAGAGCAGGCATGTGGCAGGCCGAAACCATCAGAGGAGACAGAACCTGATGGGGGGGGGGGGTCCGTACCCGTAAAGCAGTCTGTAGTTCATCCTTCAGAGAGCTGATCTCCTGTTTGAGGTACTGAATCTCTGACTCTTTAATGCGCAACAGCACCTGCAGAAGGTCAGTGAAACACACACACACACACACAAACACACACACACACTTTAATCAGATCTGCATGTTTGGGTGTCTGTGGTTCTTGCTGTTCAATATACTATACATGAGAATGCAAAAGACTGTGTTCAGTGATGCGCTATGGGGCTATGGGGCATTAGACTACTAGTGGGATTTCCACCTTCTATTAGTTGTGGCTCATACGAAACCTTGTTGCTGTTCAGTAGGATAATACATGCTTTGGACTACATGGGTTTAGCCCATGAGGATTACAAACTGCAATTTAATTACTTTACTAAACTATTTAAGCGATCATTTGTGCGCTATTTTGTATAGTTTACAGTCTGTTCTTTTTTGAACTTGCACCAAATAAGAAAATGTCTTACTCCATGATATGGATGCAATCACTAGTGAGTGTGTGTGTGTGTGTGTGTGTGTGTGTGTGTGTGTGTGTGTGTGTGTGTGTGTGTGTGTGTGTGTGTGAGTGTGTGTGTGGGTGTGTTACCTCTAGTTCATACAGGTCCTTGCCCTGTGTGAGAGGCGAGGTGGCAGTTTCCCCGCTGAAGCAAGACCTCATACGTGTGATCTCCTCTGCTAGACGGTTATTCAGTTCCTGAAACACGCACACATGTACGACACCAACTGAGTCATCTCATCTGAAGTAAAAACTTGAGATTCAAATGGTGTGTGTGTGTACAACTGTAGTCCTTTTAATACACACTTGCTGGTGCTCCCTGTTTGAGATTGCACTTCGAAGTGTGTGTGTGTGTGTGTGTGTGTGTGTGTGTGTGTGTTACCGTGTGTGTGTGTACCTTATTGTGTGTGTGTGTGTGTGTGTGTGTGTATGTGTGTGTGTGTGTACCTTATTGTGTGTGTGTGTGTGTGTGTATGTCTGTGTGTGTATGTGTGTCCGTGTGTGTGTGTACCTGATTGTGTGTGTGGAGCTCCTGGTTCTCTCTCTGGCACTGCTGCAGGGCCTGCCTCTCTGCCTGCAGGGCCTGGGCCAGATGAGCGTTCTCCAGACACTTCTGAGAGTACTGCTCAGACAGCACCTCCAGCTCCCGGTGAATGGACTGCAGCTCCTCTCTACAGCGCACACAAACACAGGGAGTCATGTGTGCAGGTTAGACGGCTCCATCAGAAAATAGTGGATTATTAGCTGCATCCATTGCCCAATATTGGCAGGTATTACTCAAACTTCAGGCAGCGGTCGTGTTCAAATGTGACTCACTCGTACTGTGAGCGCAGCTCGTCGATATCTGCACTGACGCCACTCAGCTGAGAGCGGTGGGTTTTCTCCACCTCTTCCCGGTGGGCGTTCTTCATCGCCTCAATGGCTGAAAATAAACACCGCCATCATTATCATTATTGTCAATTTAGTCATATCAATATCTGTAACGAAAGCAGAAACCCATCATAATCACATTTGTCACATCATTACTAGGGTAATAAAGATCCATTACTTTTGTTTTAATTAAGTAATGATGCCAAGATGATTCCGATCTATATTTTTATGAGGATTCTGTGTTTGTATTTATGTCGATCTTTCACAATGATCATTTTCCACATTCTGACCTGATGTCCATAGAGGGTAAGGCCAGAATGTTTATGATCGTAATAACTAGAGAGGGGGCCAGGCTCCAAGAGGGGATTCATGTTTATGCGAGAAGATCAGGGTGTTGACCTGCGATGGTGGCGGCCGTCTCCTCGGCCAGCAGCCTCTCCCTCTCCTCCAGCAGCTTGCAGATCTCCCGCTGGTGCTGCCGCTGCAGGTCCTCCACCACCTTCTGGTGCGTCTCCTCCATCGCAGCAAAGCCACGCTCACATGTGGCCTGCAGGGGGCAGCATAAGTCAGCAAACATGCAAACACTGACAGACACTCTCAGCCACAAAATGAGTGAAACACTTACCAATGTTCACACATTCAAACACACACATTTAGATGCATGCACTAGCACACAGGGTGAAGCAGGGTACGTAGAAAGACACAAGCATGCAGGGGTTAGTGCTCATTGAATAGACATTTGAGTGGGTGTGAGGGCAGGGGGGACCAAGAGTAGGGAAGCATGTACAAGTTAACTCTGATTTTGTGCACTCTATCCTACTTACTAGAGATATGATCCTATGAATTACACAAACAGAGGACATTACAGTGTGGTGTGGGGGGAGGGGTGAAGGAGGGACAAAGTGAGGGAATCTAATCACAATCCCATCCTCCTTCAAGACTCATTGCCACTGAAGATGAAGGTTTTTTTTTTTTTTGGATGGGATCGTCTTGAAGTCTAAATTAAGCATACACAAGACACTGGTGAACTGCCCTATTAACCTCCAACAAAGCAATGTAGCCTAAGGATGCGAGCAGTTATAATCAACAATTTCAGAATGACTTGTTTGGATAGGTCATTTTTAAACTCAACCTACAATTAACAGTCAGTAAATCATCTATGAACCAACAGAGAACCTGTCAACAGCCCTGACACTCAACTACATGTCCATTTACTTCACCAACTGACTACAACCCGAAAGGAAGAGAAACTGCCTCTACCCTCGTCCTAACCATATCCATTACTCTAATGCAACCCTAACTTGTATTCTTTCCTGTCCCGTGAACTGAGTATTTGGACAAAACAATTACCAAAATTATGCAAACCATGACTTGTGTATGCAAAATGTAGAAAACTCCATTTGGATGAGAACCGAAGAGCAACAGCCCAGTGAATGTGGCAGCAATGGTCAGTTTCTAAGGCCCCTCAGACACAACAAACCAACCATCAATTCAAAACTACAGTGAACATTTTCAGTGTAAGTAATTCTGAGGGGAAAGTAATGCTGAGCTTAATGTGCCTAGTTGTGATCAGTTGATGTCATATCATATGTAATCATATCATATGTAATTATCATGTGACCACTGTGCCTTAAACTATATGCAAGCACTGAGGTTGGTCAAGGGTGCCATCTGTTGGTGGGCTAAGTGGAAAGTCAAAAAGAGAAAGAGAAAGACAGAGAGACCTTCAGGCTGTCAAAGTCACGCTGGTATTTGTCCTTCAGCCCGGCCACATCGCCCTCCAGCTGTTTGCTCTCCAGTTCGTCCCTCATGCTGTCCATCTTGGACTCCAGCTCGTGGACACGGCCCCTCAGTAGCATCATGGAGTCACGCCCCAGTCTCTCCTCCGGCTCCTCCCCTTCCTCCATGGGACATACCTCCTCAGACACGGCCTCCCTGGTCTGCTCCTCTTGACTGCCTCGTCTGAGCCGTGCCTGGAGTCGCCGGACCTCCTGCTCATGGTGTTGCTCCAGCTGGCGGATTTTGCCCTGGAACTCATCCTGCAGTTTTCGCACTTGCTCCTCGTGCCTCTCCTCCAGGCCCTCAACCTCCTGCAGCAGGCACTCCAGCCTCCTCTGGCTCTCCTCTGTGCGCTCCAGCAGGGTCATCTCCCTCTGTGCCCTTCCCTGCTCCTCTTGCAGCAGCTCCTCCTGCTGCTGCCTGCGGAGCGCCTCCGTCTCCTGGTGGAACTCCTGCTGCAGCTGAACTATCTGTTCCTGCTGGGCCTGCAGCTCCTGGAACCGCTGACACACCTCCCCCCGCAGGGCCTGGTTCTCCTCCTCTAGGGAGACCATGGTCTGGGCATAAGTTCTGCGCTCCTCCTGCAGGGAGGTGTGGTACTGCTGGTGGATGGTAGCCATGGTGAGGGTATGCTCCCTCACAAGCGCTTCCATGCCAAGGCCTGCCTGGCGGCAGAACTCCAGCTCCCTCTGGTGTTCACCTCGCAGCTTGCAGGCTGTATAGGCCACTTGAGCCTGGAGCAGTGCCTCACGCATGCACACCACTCCCACAGATGCCTCGCTATACCCACAACCCCAGTATGCACGGATAGTCTCAGCCAGGTCATGGAGCCTGCCACCAAATTCTGTGCCACAGAGTGTCTCCACATCCTGGCAGAGATGACGGATGATGCCAGCTTGCTTTTGCAGCTCAGCAGCAAGCCTCTCCCTGTCCTTGTGTGACTCGACTGAATCTTCATCAGACAAGGTCATCTCCACAGCCAGGTGTCTGTCCAGCATCTCCTTTGCGACTTCCTGGGCCTCTTCCATCTCTATTTGCTCCATATATGGGGCGAGCTCGGTTGGAGTGTTGTCTGCTAGAGTGGAATTCTCATCGATGCCCAACTCTTGGCTCTGAATGGCAGACTGCAGACCTGAGGACCTGACGAGCTCCCGCACAGCCTTGGCTCGCTGCTGGAGCTCCTGGCTGGCTTGGGCAGCCAATTCCTGAGGCCCCTTCAGCCGATTCTGGTTGGAGCTCCTGAGACTCTGCAGTGAGTAGGCCAACTCAAATTTGACACAGGCCCTGTTTATTAGAGACTGTTTCAAATAGCAGCTCTCCAGGGACCCGATATCTAGACAGGGATTCTGGGAAATCCCTGGAGTCTGAGACTCTAATTTCTCCACCTCTGCCCAAAATGCCAACTCAGACGTCAGCTTCTGGGTCAACATCTTGGCATATGTTGTCATTGTAAAACTCTGATCACTTTGTTTAATCTTGTCCAATTCTACACTGATCTCATTAAGGCTATGCAGGAGGTCTGAGTTTATGTTTTGGAGAGAAAATGCCATCTTCTCCAAAACCACAGCCTCTAAAGCTAATGACTGGGAGAAGCACCTGACAAGGGACTCATCAGATAAGTCATGCATGCTCCTGACCTCTAAAACAGGATTGGGTTCTTCCCAAGCCATGGCTTCCGTCTTCATAAAGGTTGTGGCCTTGACTAGCTCAGCCTCAATCTCTGATAGATTGCGCAGTTGTAATTCTACAGATTCCTGCTCCTGCTGATGCCCAAGAATCACCCGGACTCTCTCTCTACAGGACTCGACACACACTAGCGCTCCCTCATAACCCCTGTTGGTAGCTGCTGAAGCACCTCGACAGTCTGAATCTGGACTGGAGGTTGACTTTCCATCAGGCTCTTCATGTTGGAGACTGGCCTGGAAGTCATCTGGAGAAGCCCAGGGGTTGAGCATGGCTCCCTCTGGCTGCTCCTTCCGCTCTGGATGGTCGTGCTGATCCTGCAGCTTCTGAGTGAGCTCCCGGAGCTTCTCCTCGGTGGAGAGCAGCTTCATCTCCAGAGCCTGGATAATGGAGATGAACTTCTCCGGATCGCTGCAGAACTGAAACGTCCTGTCTGTAGAAACGAAGCTGAGGTCCGACTGGTCCATCTCTGACTGGGTGACTGTGTCTGAGGTGTCCGACTGGGTGAAGTCAGAGGAGGTGTTGGCTTGTAGTGCATACTCTGAGCCTCCATCAGGGGGGAGATATCTCTGGCCCTGGATGCTGGAGAAACGGATCCTCTGCCGCTTAACCAGCGAGGCGTCGGTCTCTGAGCTGCACCTGGTCAGGGTCAGAGAGGAGGAAGATGCTGACAAGGATTCATCCTGCTCCCCCCTGTCCCTCATGTCAAGAATGTCTTCTTGGGAGTGGCGGCGCCGTTCCCTCCTCAGGTCGGCATACCCGAGCCGGAGAGCATCCAGGTGTCTCTCCAACTCGGCAATGCGATCCTCCGCCACCACCAGCTTAGCCTGCAACTCCTTCTCTGCTCGACAGGGCTCCACCTCGCTTCCGGCACCACATCCTCTCTGGCAAAGCTGCTCATCCTTCTCCTGTAGGCGCAGCTCGGTTTCCTCCAGGCTGCTTCCGAGGGCAGCCATCTTGATGAGCGCCTCGCTGAGCTCTCGCTCCTTCCGTTCCACCAGCCGCTGGTAGATCTCCTTGGTCTGCCGCACCTCCTCCTCCTTCTCCCTCAAGACGCAGCTGATGCGCTGGAACTCTTGTGACACCTTCTCATAGGAGCTCTCCAGGGTGCAGTAGTCCGTCTCCTCACCCTTCAGACGGGCTTGGAGTTTGCTGACCTCTCGGTCAGCCTCTGCGATTTGATTTAGGAGTTCCTGGCAGCGGCAGGTCAGCCGATTCCGCTCCTCCTCCAACATGCGCACACTCTCCCGCAGTGATTCAGCCACGTCTGTCTGCACAGACAGCTGCTCTTGCAGGCACTGCACCTCCTCCACAGCACCCCCCCCATAGCCCCGTCCTCCTCTCAGTAGGGCCTCCACCTGCTGCTGGGCCTCCTGCAGTCGCTCCTCTGCCTCGCTCCTCCTCTCCTCGCTCTCGGCCAGCCTGCGGCCCAGCGCCTGCCGCTCCCTCTCTTGGTTCTCCTCCAGTGAGCGTTTCTCCTTCTTCTCCCTCTGCTCCCTCAGGCTCTGCTCCTCTTCGGTGGCGATGAGGCGGCCGGTGACCTCCGTGAGGCGCTCCTGAAGGCGGAGCACCTCCCGCTGGTGGTCCCTCTGCAGGGCCTGCTGCTGCTCCAGCTGCCGGAGGGCCTGGTTCCTCTCCAGCAGGTTGGCCTCCACCTCCCGGAGCTGCTTCTCACTCTCGCCGAGCTGCGTTCTCAGCGCCGTCTCGCTGTGGCTGCACTCCTCCTCCCGCTCCCGGCAGCGCGTCTGCTCCAGCTTCAGCTCGCTGCGCATGCGCGCCACCGCCTGCTCGCTGGCCACGATCTCAGCCATGGCTGCCGACAGCTTAGTCTGCAGGGCTTCGATCTCCCCCTCGTGATGCCCGAGCACATCCTGGGCTTCGCTGTAGCTCCGCCTCAAGCACTGCGCCTGCTGACTGGCCATTTCCTGTTTACGTCGCTGTGACTCCAGCTCACTATGAAGGTCCTGATTGGCTTTGTGTAGGCGTTGCCATGGCATCTGGTGAGGTCCAGAGGAAGGAGGGGAGGAGCTGGTGAGCTGGGTGGGTGTGGCATTCTTTAAAAGATTGGTGAAAAATTTCAGTTAGAGACATTGTGATTCCTGTCTTTCCCCAAAGATACAGAGCGCCATATCTCTGGGGTAGATGGGGTTTAACCTGGGATTTTAATACTTACTCACGCATGACTCAGTAAAGCTTTCCACTGTGCTTTTTCAAAGTGACATTGGAAAAGATTTCAGGTGGGTAAAATGGGAACACAAATGATACATACTACTATGGAAAAAAAACAGAAAAGGTATGATAAAACAAGTGAAAATGATTCAAAACAAGTCTGTGAGACTAAGGAATTGGTGTTTGGTGACACTAAGAACTCATCATGAGGGTTGATAAGGAGGAGAAAGATGAAGGCACCCGTGTGCCAAGCAAAGAAAAATGTTCAGTAAGGTTAAAACAATAAAAAGACAAATACAACAAAAACGAGTAAAACATTATCTTAAAAAGACGTACAAAAATCATGCAAAGTGTTGAAACAAGCTCAATGAGATGAGTGAAGGAAATGAAAGAAGGAAAAAGCACAGCCCAAAGCTTGCCTGCTGCATGAAGCACTTCTTACCTTTAATACACTAGTCATTTAGTCCAGACCAAATCATTGCCCAGAGAGTATGAGGCTCCGTAAACCCGTTAGTAAATAAAGTCATGCTGGAAACAGCACTCCCATGCAAAAATCCTCATAAATGTTAGTAACAATTCAGAGAGAATGCATTGCACAGTTCAGTCTTAAAGTCATTTCAATAATTAATGGTGGCTCTTTCAGAACTGATACAAAATTATGCACGAATTTAAATAATTGTTAACTTATGTAACTTAACATAAAATATCACAAACCCTCACATTAACTATGTGCAATTACTTAACAGTGACTAAAACTCGGAACCGTAGCATATGTGCTAGTCCTACTGACATTAATGCAAACCGTAGCATCTGTGCTAGTCCTACTGACATTTAATGCACACATTAGTCTTTCATAATGACACTGAACCACCACTGAATCCCACCTGTAGCACATAGCCTTCTCGTGCACTATGCTCTCTCCCGCGGGCGTCTTGAAGCTGCTCCCTGAGGAGGCTGTTCTGCTCCTGAAGTCTGGCCAGCTCCTTCTGAGTGTGTCCAAGCTGAAACACGTCACACCACACACACACACACACACACACGACGGCGCAGTTATACACTACACATGTCTGCTCATCATTTTATACACACACTAAAATGAATGCCATTTTCTTTTCCATGAACCAATGCTTTAAAGTTTCACTGCTTTTTATCACAATGATGAAGACATTTGCCATTTCGAATGTTCATGTCTGATTCCATGTGTTGTCTGGTCTGACCTAGGGTCGCTACACGTGGAATAATAATCAGGTTTTAAAATAATTTGTGTGCTTGATTGAGAATATAAACAAATTGAGGTTAAATCTTTACCGGTTGATGACAGGGACGTACAAACACCAGGCACGTACAAACAGTACTGGCAAATGGAGCCAAGCACAGTTGCAGAATGCTGACTGATATGACAAGGCATCTTCAAGTTCCACAGCAGGGGCGTAACTATAGGGGGTGCAGCAGGTGCGGCTGCACCTGGGCCCTGTGAGGTGTCAGGCTTAGCAGGCCGACCCTCAGTCCCAGTCCAGCGTCAAATTTTCTCGGATATGCTTATGTTCAAATACACGCTATTTTAAAATTGAAGGTTGTGTCAAATGCTATATATACACCTGAAAGGGCAAACTTATCTCAGTCATGGTTGTTATTATTTTTTGGGGAAAAGTAGCAATTTATAAAAAAATCATATGCTTATCCTACATACACTATAGAAACTATCAAAACACTATTCAATTAAATGAATAAGTTCTTATTTTCTTTGGTATTTTTGTGATTAGCAATGATGATTGCTGGGTAATATGTATGTGGTTGTCCAATGTCAAGTCTCTATTTGATCATGTGACAATACAATATCCTATAGTTAAACCAATTCTGATAACCTAGGTCTGAAGGTCTGATAACCTAGCTCATTGAGCACTGCACAGCACAACTTTACTCGTAACAATGCCTTTTAAGCACAAGAGTGGAAGTAGAAAAGGGCAAGAGAAAAAAGAACAGGAGGAGAAGGCGGCAAAGCCGTAAACTAGTCGCCAGCCCACGGAGTCAGCAGTGCAGCAGTTCAGCTGGGATCTGAATCGCTGTTTCTGCCCTCAGTGGTGTGTCAGCAACCATGCAACAGTAAACAATTTTTACGGTAAGAAATGTTCCTGCTGAGAGTCAAACAAGACTTAGTTCATTGTGTACACACCCATCACTTCTGAAATATGTAAGGTTGATTAATTAAACACTATTTATATCGATAACAAACACCTTTGATTAGCATTTTTTTTAGACGCGGTTGTGGAAGTAGGGAGCGCTACGTTTTTTTTTTTTTTGCGTTCACTAGGGGGGGCCCGTCATAATATCTTGCACCTGGGCCCGTCGTTACTACGTTACGCCACTGTTCCACAGTGTATTGTTGTGGCCACTATGAGACCAGACATGGTGTTGTAATCCGAGTGTGAACGCACTGTTTATTTTATTGAGTTAACGTTTCCCTTTGAAGAAGGGATTGAAGGAGCCTTTGAAAGGAAGAAGCTAAAGTATGTAGAACTGGTAGCAAATGTGAGGGAACAGGGTTGGCAAGCACACACAAGACCAGTGGAGATGGGTGTTAGGTGGTTGTGGTTGATTTTAGCTACAAAGCCTCTCTTGGGGTTTGGTTTTCGAGGACAGACAGTCAAAGGAGCTTTAAAGGAATGTCCGAGGCTGCTGAAAAATCAAGCCAGTGGTTGTGGCTGAGACACTCAAATTAACTTGAACTGAAACTCCGATACAAGAACTCTTGTCAAGGTCCATCTTGAGGCGTATCTGTTGCTGTCTCTGGTAGTAGCACGTGTTCTAACCCACATGTGCTTGCATGTGACAGTGAGAGAACTGCTTGCTGTGGGAAGTACCCAACCAATAGCATTTGCTATCAAGTGATTTCAAAAATATGTTTTGAGTCCTCTGGTTTCCTCACCAGTCTAGATACATTTGCTCAACAGCATACTTTAATGTATTCCCCTTAGAGTTTTCAACCTCTTTCAAAGAATTCACACACTGACTTAAATCAGTCTAGATACATTTGCTCAACAGAATACTTTAATGTATTCCCCTTAGAGTTTTCAACCTCTTTCAAAGAAGTCCAAAGAATGAAAAAAACTGTTCACATTAAATAATGCATACTTCAGAAGGAACAGTCCTATGTGGGCACTCACCTCCTTGTCCAGCAGGGTGACCCGCTCGTGTGGGGGCAGCCTCTCTCCACTGGAGGGCGGTGTGGTCCCTTGGTAGGAGGGGCTGGTGATTGGCACCTGCTTCTCCTCCCGGAGGGGCGTGGTCTCCACCTGGTGCCAGCGCTGCTCAATCTCCACCTGGACGGTTGGGGTTTTGGGCGGGTCTCTCTGGGGCCTGGCGTGGTCCACCTCCATCTGGCCCGACTCCCGCTCTGCCTCCTGGGCCCTGAGCGGAGCTGCTGCTGCTGGGGTCTGAGGGACCCTGGGTCTCCCCTCCTTCTGCCTGACCCTCTCCTGTGCCTCAAGAGCTGACTTACTGTTGGGCGGAGCGGAGAGCGAGGAGGAGGTCTGAGGAGAGGACGTGGGCGAGGAACCCGGTGTTGAAGACGAGGAAGAGGACGAGGAGGTTGATGACGACGTTGAGGAAGAGGAGCTGATGGCAGGCTCCGCCTCTCCCCCTTCTGACGGCCTATCAGTCACCTCCCTCTCTTGAGGTTGCTGAAACTCCGACCAATCGTAAGTCTTGGAGCGGCCGTCCCGCCGCCTGTCGCGCACGCGGCTCCTGCGCTGTTCGGGCACCGCGGGGCCGCTGGTGAGATCACACGCTGGTTGACCTCTGACCTCAGGGCTCTGTGAGCTAACAGCAGGGGTCGGGGTTGGCTGGGAGGTCAGATCAGGGGCCACCCGAACCTTGGCTCTTTCCTCTGGCAGGGAACTACTGCGTAAGAACCAAGGAATAGGAGACAGATATGAGGTTACGAGAAGGATACAAGGAAGAGAGAGAACAAGATAATGCAATGGCCTTTTCTGTACAACCTTAACGGCTCTCTACTGCACAAGCCAAGTGATGAAACCTCATACAACCACTTCATACTGTGGGTAGATACAACAAAGACAATGGAAGGAAGCCTGTTCAGCCATCCTGGAAGACACTGACACAGAGGGCTTGGTGAAGACAGGGGGAGGTGAGACATGCGTGTGAGATGGGCACAGCACAGAATAGGGCCCTCCAGCAGCAGTGGGACATGCACGCACGCACACACACACACACACGCACGCACGCACGCACGCACGCACGCACGCACGCACGCACGCACGCACGCACGCACAGGCACACACACACACACACACACACACACACAAACACACACAGGCACACACAGAGGCACACGCACAGGCACACACAGAGGCACACACACAGGCACACACACAGGCACACACAGGCACACACAGGCACACACACAGGCACACACGCAGGCACACACGCAGGCACACTGACATGAGTGAGCGGTCCCATTCCTCTACCAGCCGACACTCTTCCCCGAGGCCACACACCTGTGTCACATAGCGGAGGCATGAACACGAAACTCCCGTTAATCTGGACCCGGTCGTGTGTCTGCAAGTATGTGTCACAGATGGGCTGGGTGAGTGTTATGATGAATGCATGTGTGTGTGTGTGTGTGTGTGTGTGTGTGTGTGTGTGTGTGTGTTGTGTGTGTGTATGTATGCATGTATGTATGCATGCATGCATGTGTGTGTGTGTCGGGGTGTGTTGTAACTGCATGTTTGAGGAGAATGTGCTTGTCAGGGGAATGTGTTCACAGCTATCTCCACACTGTGTGATGTGTGAAGCAGTGTGTGTGTGTGTGTGTGTGTGTGTATATGTATAGCAATAAGGGTTCTGGTGGGGTCTGATGACATCTCCTGTTTCCATCCCTTCACAAGATGGTGGAGGACAGACTCCAGAATAAGAGAAGAAGGAGGGAGAGAGAGAGAGAGAGAGAGAGAGGCGCCTACACCAAATGACCAAAAATATCCCACATTCCATCGAGACTGCCTCCAAGCTCTCAGACAGCGGATCAGACAAGCACCCCCCCGACTCCTGGCACCACACACACACACACACACACCCATGAGGTAACCCTCTAAAATAACAAGGATTTCACAGTCGGGGTACCAGACACCAGCTCAGCTACCACAAACACTCGTCCCTCTCAGCCATTCCTCTCATCCTCCTCAGACCCTCCGCAGCCTCTCCACTCGTCTATCCCCCCGCTTCTCTCCCTCTCTCTCGTTTATCCCCCCGCGTTCCTTTGCTTCTCTCCCTCTCTCCACTCATCTATCCCCCTGCGCTCCTTCGCTTCTCTCCCTCTCTCTCGCTCTGGCATGCTGAGGTGGAGGTGCTGATGACTGGCAGTGGAGATTGATGCCCGTGCCGGTGTCCTTCAAAGCCTTGACAGCTGGTAGAGGAGCCATCCGTCACAGATAGACAAACACACGCATGCATGCAGCTGACAGGCATTACATACTCCCCGCACGACTCAGACAAGGGTCACCAAACCATCACAAGCGCGCGCGCGCACACACACACACACACACACACACACACACACACACACACACACACACACAGCGAAGGAAAAAGTGTGAGTTCCAACCTGGGCTTCAGAACAGAGAGCTTCAAACAGACGTTTTTCCTAACAACGGAGTGAATACAGCAGGAAAAGGAGGAGAGGAAAGGAAGGAAGAGATTAATGACAGTGAGCGATAAAAGAGAAAATGGCTCATTAGAAGAGACAACGTGTGTGTGTGTGGTGTGGTCTTACCGAGTGACGTCAGGGCCAACAGTGGGGCGCACGTTCTTCATGATAGCTTGGATCCAGTTCCGCCGTATCCCAGAAGTCATAGCTGACAGTGTAACCACACCCTCTTTACTCTGCAGGGGGAGGGGGGGGGGAGATTGATGACCATGAACCAGACTTCATTATGGACTTTTACACATTTAATCAATTAGCAATGTTTTCCATCCTCACTTATCACCTCGGGCAATAAACTCTGTGAGGCTCACTCACTAACTCAGACTTCCTGGAACTTCACAGTAAGACCCTGATATGAGCTGGCTCAGCACTGCATGGTGGTCTGGCCTCACTAAGTGTGTACTAGTGGAATGAGACGGTGTTGCACTGCTGTATGCTGTGCTGCTCTGGGCCTGGGAGGCTGAACACTAAAACTCTCCTCTGCGTCTCTGAGACGGTGTGTGTGCCTCGGCCCCGGCCTCACTAAGGGTATGTAAACATGTCATGGAGGCCATCGCAGGAGAGCAGGGGCTGGGTTAGTGACAGCTTAGTGTTTGGCAGAGCAGATTTAGATGCGCTGATGTCACCGACACCTAGGAGATGACAGGTCAGGTGACACATGAGCTCAGACAAAGGATTGTCAGTGTGTGTGTGTGTGTGTGTGTGTGTGTGTGTGTGTTTGTTTGTATTCAAGTAAGTGGCTAAAGGGGTTAGGAGTGTGGAGTGTAAATGGCAAAACCTGATATCCATCTGCCGTTACGCCACATGCTTTTAATACCTTAACATTCTATGTGTATGGAGGGGGCCTGCAACCTGAACATTGCCTAACAATATTCTAGGAAAAAATAACTACCTGTATTAGCTAGCCTATGTGTGGTTTGTGTATCTGGGCAGGGTGTTGTGCAAGTACTGTGAGACCTGAGGACGTGGAAGACGTGGGCATGTGACATTGTGAGGTCACTAGGCACTCAGTGTAAATGGGACATTTAGAAAGTGTGTGTCGGGGTGGGGGGTGGGGGGGTGGGCGGTGCAGCAGACCCACATGAATCTGAAAACCGTAGTTCCTCTGTACCGGGTACTCAGTGACGTCATGACAACAGGACAGGTCAAGCTCTCCGTCCAGATCTGCCGCCTGGGAGCAGTAAACACAACCATCAGAAACACACACACACACACACACACACACACACACCACACACACACACACACACACACACACAAACCCATCAGAAACACACACACACACAAGGTGTAGGTGTCTAACCCTCTTACCTCTTCTGCGATGGAGTCTCTGTAGTACCTCAGGTTCTGATCGGTCAGAACGAACCAGTGTTTCTTCCACTAGGAGAAGAGGATCGTGGGGGAGGACGAGAACAGAAGAAAATAGAAAGGGGTTAGAAAGGGTTAAACCATCTGTCAATAGGAAGGGGTTAAACCATCTGTCAATAGGAAGGGGTTAAACCATATGTCAATGGAAAGGGGTTAAACCATTTGTCAATAGAAAGGGGTTAAACCATTTGTCAACTGAGGGTTGGAGGCCGGTCATCTTAACTCTGATTACATGGATCTAATTAGGAAACAGTTAACTCACCAGTCCATCCTCGTACAGCTTGGTCATCCATCCTTTTTTAAAGTTCAACAGATCCGGCTGAAATCAGAGAACACCATTTCATGAGACCATTTATTTAGACTGGCTATTTTTCACACATCACAGGGAAATAAAGTTAAAAGAAGAAATAGGTCAAACTTAACAGTCCGATGTCTGTGACAGTGCTACACAGCCCGACACAGAGTCTGCTGAGAGACTCAGGCAAACAGCTAACACCACAGAGACAAGACAGCTACCAACATCACACAGCTAACACCACAGAGACAGCTACCAACATCACACAGCTAACACCACAGAGACAAGACAGCTACCAACATCACACAGCTAACACCACAGAGACAAGACAACTACCAACATCACACAGTGGAAAGCTAATAGCCAAATAACCCATCGCTAACAGCTCTTATCTAAAGGGCAACACCAAGCTTAAAGCTGCTGGACATCACAACTGATGGGTCAACAGCATCCAGCTGAAAGCTAACTGCTCACAGGGCACACCAAGAAAAAGTCTACATTTACAGTCATATATTCAGACAGACAAACAGAACTATTACCCAGTGAAGCTTAGATTCCCACCTATCTCATTTCACAATGACCAGCCAACAGTGATCTACCAGCCTGAGAAGAGTATTGCATTGAGCAGTTTGATACAGATAACACCAATATTTCTTTAGAGAGCCATTTGAAAACACAATTCAACTAGGGGCTTAAAAAAAGCCTTGAACTGTTCAACAGGATAAACAACTAATTCTTCCTGTTATGGATGTTGAGTGACTAGAGGGACTGCCCTCAGGCAGAAGAAGAGGAGTGTGTGCTCTAAGTGTGCTAGGAGACCGGCCCGAAATAGAAGCACATGCAAAACAAAAACAGGTACACTAGCTAAGACACAAGGAAATGAATGCATTCCAATAAATCAACACCCTAATTACAAAATACACCACATACATCACATAAACTGGACAACCAGTCATGCTGTGAATAGTTCATGTGAGAGCTGTGTGGGAGTGTGCAGAGTGTGTGTGTGTGTGTGTGTGTGTGTGTGTGTGTGTGTGTGTGTGTGTGTGTGTGTGTGTGTGTGTGTGTGTGTGTGTGCGTGCGTGTGCGTGTGCGTGCGCGCACGCGAGACAGCAAGAGTCGATCCCACTGTACCTTATTCCTGTTCAACTTCATAGGGGAGCTCTGATGCACACACACACACCCTAGCATTGCCTCTAGGTCTGTGAGTGAGAGAGTCTTCCAGCTGAGCACAGTGGCTGAAGCAGCCCCCTTCGCTATTTATACCAGCAGGACAGGGAATGAGTGTGAGTGTCAGAGAGAGTGTGTGTGTGTGTGTGTGTGTGTGTGTGTGTGTGTGTGTGTGTGTGCAGGCAGGGAGCTGTTTGGCAGCTGCAACTTTTGCACCCACACTGGCAATCTCCACCACACACACACACACTTACACACATACGTTCCTGAAACAAAACATACAATAGTACTTCCCACTCAGCTGTGGGAGATGAGGACTCGGGTCCCTCAGGCTTTGGCTTGTTTCTGAGTCACAGTGTGGGATGATGCTGGGAGAGGGGTGGAGTATTGGGGGCAGGCATCTCACCGTCATGGAAGACTCGGTGACTCTGCGGTCCAGACTCTTCGCCCGTCGGAGATTGGCGATGGAGGAGCTGGACACATCGGGCATGGGGCGTTCTCTACCCGCATCCAGTGACATGTCCTACACACACACACCAAAGCAGTTTTTGCAATGAATGACTCCTCACACATTCTCATATGTAGACTTGGCACGCCTGAAAATCTTTAAGCCCTGTAAACTACCTTTGCATAATATAAACACTAATTTGACTGTACTTCAGTTACACACATCCGGTATAAGGATGATGTTAAACCACTCAGTGTCATTCAGTAAATCCAAGTCCTCAAGTGTTTTACTGGTACTGTTTGGAGGTTGGAGTTGTACCTGCTTCTGAGTGAGATGGCGTCGGTCACTGCGCCCCTGTCTCTGACTGGTGGGTGTGGGGCCGGCGGGGGGGTGGATGGGGTCAGAGGAGGAGGAGCTGGCCGTCTCCATGTGCTCCACAGCCTGCAGCTCCTGGGGCTCAAAGCGCTCAATCACCTGCGAACGCCTGTGAGAGCATGTCAACAGGCAGGTCAATAAACAAACCAACCAACAAACAAATCAACAAACAAACAAACAAACATCTGAATGCTTCAGTACTCTCATCCACTAAACAGTTGGCTGAACTGCCCTGTGCCAAACCCAGACCCAAACTCCACTATGCTGATCTTGATCCATGATGACCTCAGCTCACCCATCTACCACCACCACCACCACCACACCACCACCTTCTGAGCAGCATTCAGCACACATCCAGCCAGACACTTCAACACCACCGACACATCCCTGCCCTGCACAGCTCCTCTCCTCTCTCCTCTCTGTCTCTCCCCTCATACACAGACACTGTGGAGTGAGCTCATCTCATGAGCTCCAGTGACGCGACGCTGTAAGCTTGTGTTGACAGGGTCTCACTTCACTGCCTCCTGAGACGCCTCCATGCTTACAGAGAGGAGCAGCAGACGGGACCCGGTGCTGATGTGTGGTACGCGGAGAGGATTAGGTGTGCGTGTGTGTGTCTGTTTGTTTATGTGTGTGTTTGTTTGTTTGTTTGTTTATTTATGTGTGTGTGTGTTTGTTTATTTGTGTGTGCGCTGTGGATTACTTAGAATGGTTGAGGAGGTAATGAGCACAGATGAAGGTTTAAGGACCAGACACCCAGGAGCAGCAGCAATGGCAGCAGGAGCAAGAGCCAGGGAGACCAGGGCAGAATGTGTGTGGTGTGTGTGTGTGTGTGTGTGTGTGTGTGTGTGTCTTTTTTTAGGTGTGAAAATGTTCCCCAGCGAGTAGAAGGCAGTATGAGAGCAAGCGCAGGAGTCAGTGGGCGTGGCAGGAGCGGGAGGTAGGCGGAGTTTCAGAGGAGGGGCCTGGAAGAGAGAAAACAAAAACAGATAGCGAGATGGCAGAAGCCAAGAGGACAGGAGAGGGACAGGAGAGGGACAGGAGGAAAGGACACATTTCCATCACTTGTTACTCTAGTATGCGCTGACAAATCAAAATCATCTGGAATCAAAATGCGTGGTTCACAATGACAACGAAATCAACATCATGATTGTGAGATCAGTAAACTAGCCACGACACTAGGATGACGTAAGGGCGTGACACTTTTGTCTTGCGTATTTATAGTTGCCGTGTCCACAGGGGTTGCATGGTTCATCTTCAGCAGGACTTTCACTCTCTGTGGCTGGGTGTTATTCCAGATCCCACTCGTGCAGTAAATGACACAACCTAGGTTTCCTTTTGGTGTTCATACTCAGTTCCAGACACTTTTCAATATTTGACAACAGGTATAAATGTACCTATATTTGGCTCTGTTTTCATTTCTTTTCAAATGATGACAAACTAAGTTTTAAATAATGCTCATGCAATACAGTGCCAAAGACCATACTTAATCAAGCATCAAATTATTTGTATTAAGGGGTCTCTTGATTTAGTATTGGTCTCTTGGTGAAGTACTGGTTGTTTCTACAGTTGTTCACAAACCCAAGTTTCGTTGAGTTGTACAGTGCAGCCCAAAACTAGCCACACTGTACCCTTCCAGAGTGGATGCCATGCAACTGTGGGATCAGTTGGTCTATCCAGCCCCTGTGGACCATGTGGAAACGGCTACTACAAATTGGCTTTAAAGGCTACTGTACTGTTTCTCTGCATGCAGCCACTAGATGGTGTGGATGAGAAATATTATCCAGTTTTGTCCAGTTTGCCCACCATAAAATAAGAGGTGAATATATTTTGTCAGTCTGGCTAGGCAGGAGAAAACATTTGTGGGTGATAACTTGTGGGTGTTTTAGTATTGATATACATGATAGTGTGGATATTTTGTGTGTGTGTGTGTGTGTGTGTGTGAGGGAGGAGGTAGGGGAGGTTTGGTGTGTGTGTAGCTTGGCCTCACCTGCGATCGTTTCCGAACAGCCTTGCCACCTCCTCTCGGCCGGGGCTGCGTGTTCTGGTGCGCAGCTCCTGCCTCTTCTCCGAGCGGAACGCCTCGCGGTGGTTTAGCCGGCGGGCCCGCGGCACATCCGCTAGCACCACATAGTTGCGCCCACACCGCCCTGCCCTGCTGCTGCTGCCGCCGCTGCTCGGCTCCTCCCAGCTAGGCTCGGAGTCCAGCGAGCTCTGGGAGGAGGAGAGGAAGGGAGAGGGGGAGGGCAGGGGAGGAGGGGAGGTGGGGGAGGTGGCGGCATGGAGGTCGGGAGAGGTGTGGTACCTGGAAGAGAAGGGCAGGGACTGCAGTGGAGGAGCCGTGGCTGGCTCAGGGGACAGCTCCGCCTTGGGCTTCTCCAGGGAGAAGTAGCCGCTCTCTACTCGCACCTTACGCCCTCCAGACCCCAGCGAGGCAGCGTCTGAGAGGAGAGGAGAGGAGGAGAGGAGAGGAGAGGAGGAGAGGAGGGGAGGGAGAGGAGAGGAGGGAGCAGAAAAAGTCCTCGTCCATTTATAGATTTATTACAGAGTGGATCTCTACATTTCAGAGTGAAACGCCAACCAAAAGCTCAAATGAAATTCAACTGAGCAAATCACAGTTTTCTGTATGTATAATGCTATGCTCCATGCCCAATACCGCTAATCAAACCATCTTGGGGTGTTACTACATCATCTAACTAACCGTGTCACAGCTCTACCATAGGCAAGGGCATCCTCACGTAGAGGTTTCTGTGTAAAGGTCACTCAAATAAGAAACTGTCAATTTGACAAACACTGTTCCTAAACAAGGACAAAGCGGCCCCACTGATCAGTTTTCTGAGTGTGTGTGTGTGAGTGTGTGTGTGTGTGTGTGCCCACCCTCTGATAGACAGCTGGCACTGCGGCTGGTGGGGATGGAAGGTGGCGTCTGTCGGCTCCATCTCTCCTCCTGCCACAGAGAGGCTCTGCTAGGCGGCACACGCTCAGCCTGCGCTATGCTGCTGGGCAGACAGGGTACACTGCCTATGCCACCCACACTACTGCTGCTGGTCACCGCCACCTTGGCTGGGCCTGGCTCCTACACACACACACACACACACACAGAGGGAGGGGGAGGTAGGGAGAGAGAGAGAGAGAGAGAGAGAGAGAGAGAGAGAAGACGTGGAAGAGGGCGATGGATATGGGTAGACAGAGAGAAAGAGAGGGAGAGAGAGAGAGAGAAAGAGAGGGAGAGAGAGACAGATTGGTTGGAAGAGGACAAAAAAAGATCTTAAGACGCTGGCAGACAGAGTGAACTCTTTGATCTTATACAAGCTTCCACTTCACCCCTCCACGTGCACGTACTCTCTCACACACACCACACATCACACACACACACCACACACACCACACACACACACACACACACACACACACACACACACACACACACACGGGTGTTTGCTTTTGATCAAGCAAGGCGATAACACTGTAGCCGACTCCTTGCTGTAACATTATACTCAAACCTGGAGTTCAAAACCCAGTCAGCCAGAGAAGGCAGCCATTTCATAAATACCAGGACAAGCAATTTCTTCATTTGCCCACTTTACCCAACATTAAAACCAACACACACATGTCAATCATTAGCCCAGCAGGGCTTGTGGTTTTGATACGGTCCTGTTCCAGGGTCAGTCACCCTTCACAAACACACCAGTGCCCTTATCAGGGGAACCGGCATCCTGCCTGAACTCAGCAGGGTACACACAGTGTTTTTGCAGTTTCAGTAGTCCTGATGTCCACCCTATCACACACACACACACACACACACACACACACAATGTGGGGAGGGGCAGAAAATACACAAAAATATAGGAACACAAACACACACACACGCACACACGACAATCTGAGAGATAAAAGTTATCTTCCTGTCGCCACCCACAGACAGAAAAACCAATGATTAATCCTGAATTTGATCGTAGTCTAACACCCTAATAAATGTCACACACAAACACACAATAAAAAGGCATCTCTCTGCAGCCTATACGGACGAGCAGACAAGCATGGATCAGATCACAGCGCTGGGTTCAGCACAAGCACCCTGGGAGAGAGATGATTGAGCCATCAGCACAGCAATAAAGAAGCAGATAGAAGCCCAGATTCCAAGATCATTTCCACATGCCTACACATTATTAATTTATTAATTCTGTATCTCTCTCTCACACACACACACACACTCAGAGACCACGGATTGGAATGAACCCCCTCCACCCGGCTATGGCTGAGAGCGAGTGGTTCTTGTACTCAGACTTACTGGGTACCCGTTCATGTTCCCCAGGGTGGACCTGCGGTTCAGGAGGTCTGGAGCCTGCCGACACACACACACTGCTTAAAAACACAGCAGATACACACACACACACGTAGACACACATGCGCACACACACACACACACACACACACACACACACACACACACACACACACACACACACTGTTCCGTTTCCCAGCTGTCAAAAATCTCACAGCGGCCTTACCAAAGGAACTACCCACAAGACAAACAGGTGTTTCGGTGAGCTATGGTAATCCGCTGTATAAACACACACATACCCTTAAGCACATGACAAACCCGAAACCAGATATGAATGCATTCTCTGTACGGTCTGTCTGTCTGACTGTCTGTCTTTCACCCTCAATAAACAAGGAAGAGAGGCTCAGACTCTCAGAGCCAAAAAGGAGCAGAGAGAGACAGAGAGAGAGAGAAAGAAAGCAGAGAGAAGCAGAGAGATACAGAGGGAGAGACATAAAGACTGAGTGTGAGAGAGAGAAGGCTAGTGAGAGATTAAAGAAACAGAGAGATACAGAGAGAGGAGAGAAGAGGGAGTGCAGGGTGGGTGGTCTTCAGCGGAGCACAGCTCCTCAGATCTATTCTGGCCCTGACTGTACATGTCTGAGGTGTGGGACATTTAAAGTGGAGTCATACTCCTCACCCAACATATGCACACACACACACACACACACACACACACACACACACACACACACAGCATGACGCACAGACATGGAAAACAAACGCCCCACGCCTGTCTTTCACTGAGAGAGAGAGACAGACAGACAGAAAGAATGAGAGAGACAGAATGAGAGAGACAGCGAGAAAGAGAGAGAGAGAGAGACTTTCATACCTGGGGAGTAGCTGGCTCCACTTTTCGCTTCTTCTTCTGGTTCTGTTTATTGGTGCGAGGATACACGATGAGGGCCTCTTGCCACCTGCACACACACACACACACACACACACACACACAGACTTAATTTCCTTCATCTGGACAGACAGCACAAGTGCCAGCAAGTGCAAGTGTGCTGCTCTCCCCACCTGGCTCTACCAGTCTGCCCCCCCCCCCCCCCCCCCCCCCGTCTCTGGGTCCTTGGCATGGAGCTCCACTTCATGAGACGCCCAACAGCACAGCAGTGCGCCTCATAAGCCCTACTGTAGGTGTAAGGTGGTCTGTGCAGTCTGTGTCAGCACGGTCTCTCTCCCTGGTCTATGCTGGGGTGTGTGTGTGTGTGTGTGTGTGTGTGTGTGTGTGAGTGCATGTATGGTCCTGGGGATTTATTCACTGTCCAGCATTATAAGATTAGAAACACCAGACCTGCCTCTCTTTGGCACATGTGCCCCGGAGACAAGGCGAGGTGTGTGTGTGTGTGCGTGTGTGTGTGTGTACGTGTGTGTGTGTAGGTGTACGTGTGTGTGTGTGTGTGTGTGTGTGTGTGTACATGTGTGTGTACGTGTGTGTGTGTGTGTGTGTATGTGTGTGTGTGTGTGTATGTGTGTGTGTGTGTGTGAGTACGTGTGTGTATGTATGTGTGTGTGTGTGTGTGTGTGAGTATGTGTGTGTGAGTGTGTGTGAGTATGTGTGTGTGAGTGTGTGTGTGTGTGTGTGTGTGTGTACGTGTGTGTGTGTGTGTGTACGTGTGTGTACGTGTGTGTGTGAGTATGTGTGTGTGTGTGTGTGTGAGTATGTGTGTGAGTATGTGTGTGTGTATGTGTGTGTGTGTGTGAGTGTGTGTGTGAGTATGTGTTTGTGTGTGTAAGCGCTTATGCACGCGATTGTCTGTGTGTGTGTGTCTGCTGGATCACTGTGGGAGCTGGCGAAGGGTAGCAGGCTGCCAATATCAATACAACATGGGTGTGTGTGTGTGTGTGTGTGTGTGTGTGTGTGTGTGTGTGTGTGTGTGTGTGTGTGTGTGTGTGTGTGTGTGTGTGTGTGTGTGTCGTGCGTGCGTGCTTGCGTGCGTGCGGGGACAGAGTGCACAAGCAGGATGAGGACAGGGAAGGTTCATTTGATAATGATGCAGTACATCTGGAGACCACAGGGGGGCAGAGCAAAGCGAATCAAACGCACAGCACATGAAGGCACTTGAGATAAGTGTGGATTAGAGAGCATTTGGAGCAGGCAGTTTGGATGCTTCACAACAGATTCAGA
>NC_045174.1:4226640-4294140 GCF_900700415.2 Clupea harengus | reverse complement strand
CTTTTCCAAAAACAAACAAGTGAGAAGAAGGACAATTGTGGCATATGACCAATGGTGTTCTGAACTATGGGCTCTCCCTCTCTCTCCCCCTCCCTCTCCTTCCCTCCCTCTCCTTCCCTCCCTCCCTCTCTCTATTTTGTTTTCTCTATGTCACCTCTGTCCATCCCTCTGCTGCCTAAACCTACAAGGGATCAGGGCTGTTTGGGTCAGAGTACACAGAGTGTGCGTGTGTGTGAGTGTGAGTGTGAGTGTGAGTGTGAGTGTGTGTGGCCATCTGTGGAGAGAGTGTGTGTGTGGCACAGCTTGTCTGAGTGATTTGAAAGACTACATGAAATGTATGTTAATGTACAGTACAGTGAGTGGGTGTGTGAAAGTGTGAGTGTGAGTGTGTGTGTGTTGGGTGTTCTGTGAGAAGCAGGTCAGGCTGCAGGCCTCATCAGGTGAGTGCATGTGTCACGTGACCGTTCTTCTGGGCCAGATTACAGAGAGGAGAGACTCTGAGGGAGTTCACACCTCCACTGGTTTACATTCAGTCAGGCACACTAACACCTCCACTGGTTTACATGCAGTCAGACACACTAACACCTCCACTGGTTTACATGCAGTCAGACACACTAACACCACCTACACTGGTTTACATGCAGTCAGGCACACTAACACCACCACTGGTTTACATGCAGTCAGGCACACTAACCTCACCTCCACTGGTTTACATGCAGTCAGACACACTAACACCACCACTGGTTTACATGCAGTCAGACACACTAACACCACCACTGGTTTACATGCAGTCAGGCACACTAACCTCACCTCCACTGGTTTACATGCAGTCAGACACACTAACACCACCTCACCTCCACTGGTTTACATGCAGTCAGACACACTAACACCACCTCACCTCCACTGGTTTACATGCAGTCAGGCACACTTACCCTCACCTACACGGTCAAGCACAGGGAGGACTTGTTCAACAGTGTTTACAAAACCACTCCACACAGTACCAAGCACAGTTTCCTCCACACGGTCAGTCAACCGGGCCCAGCAGAGCAGAGCAGAGCAGAGGTGTTCAGGTGCAGATCTTAATAAAGGAGGTGCTCACGGACTGCTGATTCGTGCCTCTTTATTCTGTGGGCGTCAGCACATCAGGCCAAGCCAAAGCGAGCCCAAACACCAGACAGAATGGGGAGCATTCTACAGCATATTTATTAAATACATACAGGCTACACTTTGCTGACCCACTATATCCTGTTATCCGTGTCGTTTCCATCCTATTGCTAATTTAGCAGCACAAAAACACACCATCATATCCTAACCTTTGGCCCAGAACAGCACCATGCAATCATCCAACCCACACAAATCTTTGTATTGCGTGTACACCCAATATCGGTGATTTGTTGTGCGAGTAATCGAGCACAGAGACGGTTACTGTAGCATGCTGAGGGAGTGACACTGCAGTGCTCACCTCTCGTAACCGTAGGTAACACTATACGCGTCGAGTAAGTTATGACAGACCACAAACAGCAGCTCTATTGTGTTGAATGCGGTCTATAAGTGAGCTAAAGGCAGGTGACAAACTGTTGAGCATATAGGCACAGTGTAATTACTCAAATAGCTCTGTGTGTGTGTGTGTGTGTGTGTGTGTGTGTTTTAAGGGCTTTACTCATCTTTCATGGTTTTAAGGTCCATGAGTCCTTCCTGAAAAAAAACTCATGACTATGACTGACAGACACATGAAAAGACCTCTGACTGAGGTCACACCACACACACACACACACACCCCCCATGTAAGACTCGTGTCTCACACTAGGTGGGGCACGTTGACACGCGCACGCACACACACACACACACACACACACACACACACACACACACACACACATATAGGAGTACAGACACACACAAGACCTTCTGATATTTGAGAAGAGAGAGGCTCACCTGAAGCCAGAGCTGTTTATATAAGCTCACATAAGAATGTGGGTTTTGGGCAACCAAGGGAAAAAAGAAAAAAAGAAAAAAAAAAAATCAAGAGAGAGCGAGAGAGACGTGACAGATCTAGAACAGCACAAACACAATTATGTATTTTATATTTTGACTCTTTTATAAGGAGAAGATAAGAGACGAATGAGTCGTGCATGACTGAATGCATTTCCGATGCAGAGGAGATCCAGCGAGAGCGAAATAAGAGAGAGAGCTGCTGCAGCTGGCCGTTTAATGCGCGGGAGGTAGATACAAAAGACGCCATAGGTGTCATCATTCCCAGAACCCACACACACACACACACACAGATGTGTGTGTGTGTGTGTGTGTGTGTGTGTGTGTGTCACAGTGGGGGTGTTTGTACAGTTCAACATAGTGAGTGGTGCTTTAGGAATGGCAGCCTGGTAGATAATTAGAGAGTGGGTGCAAATACTGTAGTGCAGTTTCACAAGTTTGAAAGAGAGTGTGTTATGTGATTCCTCTGCATTGTTCAGACCCAGGGGTCAGTAAGAGGAAGGTGTTGCTGTCCTGAGACAGAGAGAGAGAGAGAGAGAGAGAGCGAGAGAGAGCTGTGATAGTGTATGTCTGTATGTCACTTTCCAACACATCACATGCAGGTCATCAACAAAAGACACTTGAGTACCTGACTCACACTGATGTCATCTCAAGGGGTTAGAAACAGGTCCAGCACTAAGAGACTCACTCACAGCTGACAGACAGACAGACAGACACACACACAATCACTCTCTCTCTCCCTCCCTCTCTTTCTAATTCTATGTGTACTACACCTACACACAGACCTACTTTGAACCCTCCTGCAGCAGAACTACTCTGCCGTTCACTGGAGGCCATCTTGCCGAAGGACAGCACTTTTTCTAGAGGGCCATTTTTGGCACAGTAACACCTGCTCCTGACAGGACCTCTCTGCAACACTTACTGCCAAACACAGAGCACGGGCCAAGAGGCACACACAACACACACACACAGTTTCAGACTCACTCACACACACACACACTCTTTCAGACTCACACACACACACACTCTTTCAGACTCACACAAGTGGCGCTCTTCTCTTTAATGCTCATGGTGTGAGTGTGTGTTGCACTTGTGTGTTGTAGTGTGTGTGTGTGTGTACAGCATTTATCTCCTTTCAAGACTGACATCACGGTCATGTCAGGCAAGACACACACAAAAATGGCATCATTTCCGAGACCAAAAAAAAAAAAAAAAAAGATAAAAAAATGTCTCACCACAGTAACACATACTCTCGATATGACCATGCTGAAACCATCTTTGTGTGTGTGTGTGTGTGTGTGTGTGTGTGTGTGTGTGTGTGTGTGTCTGTACACACACTCGGAGTCCTCTGACATCATCAGGTGACTGGGGGTCAGTGGTGGCTCTATGGGATGGCCCCCCGATGAAAAGAGTTCAGGCGCCACTAACAAGACATCTAATCAGGGGCTCCGGAGGAGTGGGCTCACTCCCACTGCAGCATATCAGCTGTGTTTGATGTTCTGGAGCATATGGCCGCTCTCCAGAGTGACAATGAGAGCGAGAGAGAGAGCGAGAGAGAGAAAGAGAGAGAGAAAGAGAGCGAGAGCGAGAGAGCGAGAAAGAGAAGAGTCAAAAAGTGAAGAGAAAGAGAGAGACAGACTTTCACTGGCAGTGTCCACTATCAGATGCAGGATTCCAAAAACTTTGAACGCAGTTTGAGAAGAACCCAGCACATGTGCACCTCTGCTGAAACTGCTAGACAGTGGCAATTATGTAACAGAGTTAAATGTGCAGCAAATATATTACATATGCTCTATGATTCAGCCCAGCATGCTACACCAGGCTACTGAGCTGCATACGTCTGATGCAATGCACATTTTTTGGCTTTTCCGTTCCACATTCAAATAGACTTCAGTGGTAAAACCAAAGGGCAAATGTTTCACTAAACGGCAGGCTCTTAAGGACTTTTTCTGCAATCCCAGTTTAAATTGTAACTATTCGAACCAATGTTGGTAGAACCTGATACAGTAGTGGGCCAGAATAATCTCACAAACACACACATTTAGATTTCTGTATGATGCAGTCAGTTGCAAGACTAGAGGACAATCATATACATGAAGACGGTTGCAGAACACATTTATCATCTTTTTTTTAAATGCACTGGAAAGATGACTTACATTTCCATAGTTGTGTTGTTAAAATATTTAGCACATTTACCCTACCAAAATGATATAGCCCAGTTTTGTTTGTAGTTCAGGCGACCTCATTCTCATCCGAAGGGATCCCACCTGGGCTGGTGATCCCTAAGATGTGGACATCCTCCCTTATTACGCCTTGGGGAGGAATCCTTAAAGAACTTCCCACAGTCATCACAGGCATTCTGCTGGCCTGTGGAAGTGTTCCTAAGCCTGATGTATACTCAAACATGGAATGTGAGCAATACATTACTGTGTGTGTGTGTGTGTGGTTTCCTCTACGCAATGCCACATCCTGCTGGTTGAGAACCACAGAACCTCGGCCAATCTGAGCTCAATTACCACATCACACACACACACACACACACACACACACCATTACCCTGGCACTCATCTTTCCCCACCCAGCTGGACCTCTCTGATGTGGGGCCACTAATGAGAGGTGAGTGTGTGGTTTGTTGTGTGTGAGAGGGCATGTCTGAGGAAATGGAGAGAGCAAGAAAACCAGAGGCATGGTAATGCTCCACACCATGATGTGTACTATGGCTATTTTGTGTGCGTGTGTCTATTCTAGGGAGAGTACATTCAAGTCAGTCTGCGATGGTGAATGTGGGGTCAGTATTAAACCCTCGCAGCTTAGGAAGCTTTTTACAGATGGACTTTATTAACATAAACTCAAATGAGATGAAGATGCAGGTGTTACACACACACACACACACACACACACACACACACACACACACACACACACACACACACACACACACACACACACACACACACACAAAGTACAGTCCTACCTCCTTTCCACAGTATAAAGTCTATTTATTCAAACAAATTCAGTCATTTCTCATGTCGTTTATTTATACTCAACAGCCACTTCCCCATATGATCCCTCCAATCCTTTCATCTCCCTCTGAAAGGACAAAAGGATGAAAGACAATCTACCCATCCGTCCATCCACCTCTCTTCCTCCTCCTCCTCCTCCTCCTCTCCCTCCCCCTCTCCCGTCTCCACTGCTCCTCCTTCTCCTTAATGCAAGCCTCTTCAGAGAGGGCAACAAAGAGCCAAAGACAGGATATTCACAGAACAGGAAGAAGGGGGAGAACCGAGGGCATGTAGGAGGAGGAATATCTCATGCGGACTAAAAGACCATGTTCAGTACGGCTACTAAAAGACCACGTTCAGTATGGCTACTTACGGTTTCTTGTTTAGTGTTAAGTTTACTGTGGTGCTACTCAAAGTCTTTCCCTTCACAGGCTCACAGACGCGAGTGTGAGTACCCTGTAGAATGCCAGCAAGCTAGCCCTTAAAGAGGCCCATCTGCGTTTATTACTAAGCCCCCCCCCCCACACACACACACACACACACACGCACGCTTATATTTTCCATGTCAAAAGAAATGGATTTACTAGGATTGCTACATCAGATGACATCGGTGACAGCCACAAGTTTTGTGCCAACCCTGATCCTTTCCTATGTACTACAGACTGAACATGGTTCTGAACACTATATTTTAGAATCATAATGATGAAGCATAGGCTAGCGGATCACCAAACCACAGACACAGGGCCAACATCAAAGCTGATCACACATTCAGAGCATTGTTTTCACATGGTGATATTAATGGTGAAAAAGTATGCAATTCTCACCCAAGTCAGTGAACTTTGTGTGTGATCTCACAGTATTGTTCTTATTGTAGCACAAATCCACCACTTCAAACCCCCGCCACATTGAGAGCAAAATCCTCAGACTCCAGCCCAAACTTCACAGCTTTTACTTCAAACTAGACTGGATTATGAGCCCAGCCAAGCTGTTAGATAACCAGCAAACAAGCCAATCAATACACAACTGCCCATTGCGTAACCCAGACACACACACAAAACACATATTAACACACACTGCTGTTAGGGTAAAAATGTTCAAACTAAAGAACAAGACTGCTTTAAAAAAACAAACAAAAAAAGTTCAATAGAGAAGATCTGTTCACCCACTCGCACACACACAAAGCTCTCTCACACACACATACAACAAACACAAAAGCCCTCCATCCATCTCTCTCTCTCTCATACACACAAACGCCGATAAATACACACAAAAGCTGATACTTTCTCTAGAAAATGTACAGAGGGGAAGGTGCCACACTGTGTAAGTACTGGAGCATTATATGGAAAAGGACTTTTGGAGTTACCAATGACCAGCTTGGTGGAGGAGTTCTATGTGTGTTCTAAATGTGCTAAGACAAGTCTGGAGATGACTTTCTCTCAGTCTAAGGATGCCGCAGTCAAGAACACTGATCCAATGGTGAGAACAGGGACGAAGTGGAATCCATAAGAAGTGGTTCAACACACACAAGGTGCATGACAGCATAGGGATACCATTGGGCAGGTACAGAGTGGAAGAGCAGGGTTTGGGCTAAGTAACAGTTGGAAAGCATGGGGTAAGGCTAAATTGCCGTAGGATGCCGATGATTACCAGCCGACAAATTGGCTTAAATGTTGAGAAGAGGAAGATAAGATGGAGAGCATCGTGGGCTATGGATGCTAAGCACATTAAATGAATTGTAGGAGCCACTTATGATGTCCTCCCAACTCCACAGAACCTGAGTCAGTGGGTGGGTGTAGACGGAACCTGGAAATTATGGGTGTTGGCTCATTAAAACATATTTTGTCTTCTTGTAAAACTAGCTTGACCCAGGGTCACTACACTTGGAGACATAATCAGGCTTTAAAATCATTGGTGTGTCTGTTTGAGAATAAACAAGTTGAGGTTAACTCTTTGACAGGGAAAGTAGAATTTCTTTTGTGCGAGAAGGGCAGAAAAAGTGGACGCCAGGCACATACAAACAGTACTGGCATATGGGACAAAGCACAGGATTGGAGAATGCTGGCTGATGTATTGTTGTATTGTATTGTTGTGACCGCTATGAGACCAGACATGGTTGTATTCTGAATGTGAGCGCATTGCTTACACTATTGAGTTAACGTTTCCCTTTGAAGAAGTGATTGAGGAAGCCTTTTAAAAGGAAGAAGTTAGAAACTTCCCCCCTTCCTTTACACTAACCTGGGTTTGTACTACCAAATGGGTAGTACCCCCCCCCCCCAACCCTTCTACCTCTTACCCTGGATAGCCTGTGGCAAGCTATAGTATAAGGAGATTGAACGATGCACCGCCCAATTATCTAAACATCAGACATCGAGATATGCATTTTCTACGTGTATCTTGAGGAGGGGGGTGGGTCTGGGACGCCAGACATTTCTGTTGGACCTACTTGAGGTGTTGTGGGCCTAAATGTTGTTGTTAAGTTGTGTTCAGTATTGGTATGATGGTTTGGTGCACCCTGTTGCTCTAATACTTAGGCTAGGTTGTTGGGTATGAGTACTTGCATGTGACTGAGGTTTGGCTGCTGTGGGAAGTCCCCAACCAATAGCACAAGGAATTTAACACCTTTTCCTGTGTACAATCAGGAAGAGAACTGCATACATCCAGAGACAACATTATAGCTACTCCCGTATTACAGCAAGGAAAAACAAACCAGAGCTATGAAGTACACCCCAGTGGCGGATTATGCCCGCTCAACGTCTGTTAGCCTTCAATTATCAAAATCTAGCTGTGGCCTCAAAAAGGCAGTTCTCGCTGTCCCAAAAACAATAGCACACTCAATGAGGGATACCTTTTCGTCTCTTTTCAAATCTGTTGACTCCACTGTAAACCCACTCTTGTGCTACCAAAGGTTTGCCAATGAATAGCAGCAATGTGCCTTTCTGAACATTGATGTTCGTTGGCAGCTTTGGTGAGGGAGCTCAAATTGCAGTAGCCAGCGCTATTCTATGTCCCCTTCTCTGAGTTGAATAGCAAACAGTACCAACAAAACAACTTGTTCCAACTCTGTGCTAGCTGTTAGCCATTTGAAGCGGCAGTAATTAGCCTTGCTAAAATGCCTTGCCTGGCTGCTGTAGTCCTAACTTTGGCTTTGATCTCCTCGTTAACTATTTCAAGCTTCTCAACGAAATTAAATGGTACACTTAAACTACTGGCAAAATCAGTTTCCATTGCCGTCTCTACACCTTCATCATTTAACTACAGTAACCTGCTAGCAAAGGACTTCAATTTAGGCTGCACAAGCCACTTGATTGGTCAATAAAAACATGATCACAGGGTCTGCTGCAAAATATCCAACATATCCCTTCCCTACACAAGGCATTTTGATTGGTTGGTTTCGTTGCTGGTACTGCACTGTACAGCAAGGGCACTCTGTTGGGCTTAGAGTATCCCTATGCCGAGCGAGACCAACGACACACTGCTATATTATCATTAACCAGTAGGTGCTGCTGTTAGCCCTGGCAGTTCCTTCTAACAGTTTATGCAAATTGTTAAAAATAGAATAAGAAAAAAAAAAAAACTTGCATTGATTATCCATTGCATTAGAAACATGCATTGATTTATGCAATCTAGTAGGGTATTCAGAGAATACCCAGAAGGCCCTGACGGATACAACAACAAGGTACTCACCATCTCATCCAGGGCATAGCGCAGGAGTCCATGTTCATATAGGATAAAGAACCGCCGCTGCCATTTCTGCATTGGAAACAAAAAAAATCAGTCTGACTGGCCCATGTTTTTGTGTTTTGGGTCACTGTGTGCATGGTCTCAATTATTTTGTTCTAACCATTGTGACCCTGTACATAAAGAGCTACAGTATGTGATGTGTACATGTATGCCGTGATCTTTCAGCGTGTGAGATCATTTCTGACAGTGTGCGCACTACATCGCTTGCTGAGTGAGAATAATGGGAAAACAACACAGGGGAGCTGCGGTAGTTTCTGTTCTATTTTCAAACTGATCTCAGGTCAGTCTCTCTTCCCCTCTCTCCCTCCCTCTCTCCCTCCCTCCCTCTCTCCCTCCCTCTCTCCCTCCCTTTCTCCCTCCCTTTCTCTCCCTTTCTCTCCCTTTCTCTCTCCCTCCGCTCTCTCTCCCTCCCTCCCTCTCTCCCTTTCTCTCTCCCTCTCTCTCCCTCCGCTCTCTCCCTCCGCTCTCTCTCCCTCTCAGACACACACACACACAACAGTCACCACTGCTGGTTACCCCCCTGGGCTTCCTGTCAGATTCTCAGGGTCTGCAGCTGATGGTGTGACTCAGCAAGTCCAGAGTCCCCCAACACACACACACACACACACACACACACACACACACACACACACACACACACACTCTGGTGTGTGGGCCTCAGTGGCAATGACCCAGCTCTATTTTAAAAAGCCTCTCAAGCGTCCTCTGTCTCTCTGAGCTGCTCAGTCTTCCTCTGTCGTTCCCTCTATCCCTCTGTCACACAACCCCCCCCCCCGGCTCAATCTTCCATCCCTCTCTCCTCTTTTCTCTCTCTCTGTCAGTCTCTCGCCAAAATTCCATTTTCTTTGACAACAGCATGTTCCGACCCCTTTGCCAAATCCCAGAAATCAGATCCACCTTAGCGAAAGGATTTTGAGAAATTCATCGGCGCAACGCACAAAACTCAGCAGCGATACTGTCAACAATTACAACGCTATCAGCGCTGTCAATGACCTCAGCAGTGACTCCGGCTCAAAAATCTCTTATCTCTCTCTCTCAGCCGCCATGTCTCCCTCTGTGCTTCCCTTCATCTCTCTAGAGGTCACTGTGTTTTGGTGTTGCGTTCCTCCCTGCCCTTTTGGAGCAGAGTAATGAATAAGATATGAGGAAGTGCCTTATTATTATGATGTGTATCCCTGTGTGTGTGTGTGTGTGTGTGTGTGCGTGTGTGCGTGTGTGCGTGCGCGCGTGCGTGCGTGCGTTTCCACTGGGGTTTTATAAGGACAGTGACAGGCTGCTAACGTATTTGGATCCTCCATGGGTACGAGACAGAAAGGTCCCTAAGAGACTTAACACAGAACTACTACATGCATTTGAGCTCATTTGACCCATTCTTGCTTTAAGCAGGGCAGGAAATGTAAGCACCAGGCTCTTTCAAAGTCTGACAGGAGACAGGAGAGTTGGAGCGCTATTATGGGGGATCAGAGCATCGTTTAAGACCTGTGTGGCTTTAGGTATAGCACCCAAACTCCCACGCACCTGGGATAATGGCCACCCTTCTAATCACAGAAAGAAAGCTAATGAGAGAGAGAACGTGAGAGCGAGAAAGAGAGGGAGAGAGGGAGAGAAAGAGAGAGAAGACTTGCACATTTCTAAATCTGGCTGAAATGTTTATTTTTGACTCATTCAAAGAGTGTGAAGAATGTCTCTCTCAACTAACACTGTTTCTGCATTTTCACTGGCATTAGAATCGTGACAAGGGTCAATGAAGATCTACGTAAAGGGCCAATGAAGATCTACGTAAAGGGCCAATGAAGATCTACGTAAAGGGCCAGAGGACTAGCATCTGTGTGAGGCATCACTCCCCGTCTCACACAATAGAATAAGCCAGAACAAGAGGGTGCGCACACACACACACACACACACACACACACACACACACACACACACACACACACACACACACACACACACACACACACACACACGTTGCATACTCACTCGTGATCTGTGCATGGGATTATCGAAGTTTGTTCCATCCGGCGCCAACAGAAGCCATCCTCCATACACAGGTTTGGCCTAAACAAGAGGAAAAAACAAACTTGCTCAGAGAAAAACATAGACTGGCCAGTATAAAACACACATACACAACACACATAGACTCATGACATTCATCCGACAAACACGCAAGATACTATTAGTAAATTGTCATAGCATAGATACAAACCCACCCAATATATACACAAAGTATAGAAGTATGTGAGGAATGCACATCAAAAACTTGGTCCCACAATCACACATGTGGAAAGATTTGTTTGATGGTTTACATTGTGTGTGTATGTATGTGTGTGTGTGTGTGTGTGTGTGCGTGTGCTTGTGGGTGTGTGGGTGTGTGTGTGTTTTGGGGCCAGGGTACTGTACGAGGGAAAGAACGTTGCATAAAAAGCTGGGTCCGTTCAAGCGGAGACAAACACTCATTGAGGTTGGTCTCGTGCTTTCCCTTTCAACTGCAGAAAGGAGCAGACATGTTAGTGAGGGGCACACAAGAGAGAGAGAGAGAGAGAGAGAGACGGAGAGAGAGAGAGAGAGAGACGGAGAGAGAGAGAGAGAGAGACGGAGAACGAAAGTGGGAGAGAGAAAAAGAAAGAGAAGAGTGAGACGGGGAGGCTGGAGACGCGTCATGTGAGAATGTGAGAGAAGGGCAGCAGGATGGGTGGATGAGAGAAGAAGGGATGTCATTAGGGGAGAAAAACAGCGTAGGGAGAGGAGAGGAGAGGAGAGGGAAGCGCTGGGGGTCTGGTCTGCCCAGGGAGGTAAGGCTGCGCGCAGGAAGCCTGTGTGTGAATGTAGGTCAGGTTTTCCCCTCCAATGGCTAAAGTTCACTTCTGTTCACTGGGTCTCCTCCCCCATCTCATCTCTCCTCTCCTCTCCTCTCCCATCGCTCCTCTCCTCTCCTCTCCTCCCTTCTCCTCCCTTCTCCTCCCTTCTCCTCTCATCTATCTCAATGTGGGGGTGTGACAGGGCTGTGTGTGTGCATGAAATTAGTATTACTGTAAATGACTACGGCGAAGGGAGTGAGTGGGACTAAGGTTGCATGAGAGAGGATGTATGTATGTATGTGTGTGTGTGTGTGTGTGTGTGTGTGTGTGTGTGTGTGTGTGTGTGTGTGTGTGTGTGTGTGTGTGTGTGTGGTGTGTATGTATGTGTGTGTGTGCGCGTGTGTGTGGGGGTGGGGGTGTACGTTTCACTGAGACAGCAGCCTACAGTGGGCGATGAAGAATACTGAGAGCATGACAAAAGCATGGCAGAAAATATGTATGGAATGAACCACTCTGAACTAGTTCAACAAGAGAGCGGGATAGTGTGTGTGTAGGTATGTATGAATGTATGTACGTATGTATGTATGTGTGTGTGTGTGTGTGTGTGTGTGTGCGTGCTTACATATAAGTGATGATGGTCTACCGTATGCATCCAAGCAACTGAGTCAAATAAAGATGTAGACCCTCTGAAACAAAGCTACATTGCAATCGACCGTTTCCAGACATGCAGGTACCATGATCTGAGGCTCTGCTTGGTGACTTTTGTCATCTGTTCCGTCAGACATTTCTGTGTCCCACACAATTAGCTAAATGATGCACTCTTTGCTTGCCTTTACCCAATAGTATTGTTAGTTTTTGATATGGTACAATAATACCTTACAGCTACAATCATTTAGCTGATGCCAGAGCTTCCAGACAACAGATAGAGTGAGGATCCAGCTAATCACATGGCCCCACCTGACAATTGAATCACTTGTGAGGACCATTCTCACAACTTACAAAGCCCCAACACATCCTCCCACTCTACACACACACTTTATCTTTTTCTGGCCTAAACCACAATCATCAGCGACACAGGTCCTCCAAACCCCCCAACACCCCCCCCCCCCCCCACACACACACACACACACACACACACACACAGTTCCGATATCCAAGGATTTGCTCTGCAGGGCTCAAATCAGAGAATCTTGCTGACAATCCATACCAGTAATGCTATTAGAATTCATGACTTGTGCCTGTCCCAGAGCCAACTTCAAGAAAAAAAGAAAAAGTATTTATCCTATAACCTCCATGCAGCGTCATGTTTGGATTACATAAGCGTTTCTTCCTGGAACAAGAAGAGGCAACTATAATCTACAGAAGAACTTTTATTCCGCGCGGAGAGATTAAAAACAAATGTATTGACTGTGTGTGTATGTGTGTGCGACTCTTACTGTCCCACCTTCCTAAATGTCGTATGGGTCTCTGGACGAACGCATCGTTTGAGGAGACCTTGCGCACTTGTTTACCTGGTTAAAGTCTTCATCGCTGAGCAGATGGACCTCTCGCGGCTTGAAGCAGTTCTGGCATTTGCTCTTGTTGAAGATGTTCGCCTGGAACTTCCGGCACGCACTCTCTCTGGTGGACATAGTTGGAGCGGACAGCTGATCCGTGCTCTCTCCGTTTTCCCTTTACCAAAAAATTAAACTGCGCAATTCTGCCGTTAAACGGCGACTCCTCCGCGTGCTGCAGTCAACACAGCGAGGACAGCGCCGGTCAGGGGCGCGCATGGAAAAACAGATACAAACGCATTCCGAAATTCCAGGGAACGAGATGATACTGCTTCAGAAACCCAGGGATGAAGGCTGAACTGTATGAGAATACTGAAGAAAAAAAAGGCATAAGCCTGCGACGACACAGATTTCAGTGTACTCTGCCCACACAAAAATGCTGCCCACGCATCCAACCTTTCATTCACACACTGTAAACTGGCAATTATTCAGATACGCGAAAGCTCATTACGCTCATCTAATGCTTACTAACGCGCGAGGCTAAGAGTTGATTCCTGTGATCTGGGCGATTTTTATCCGTAGGCTATGTCGGTGGACTATCTTGTGCGGTAAATATGACGATCGTTATCACGTAATACAACCAAAATAAACTTTTTAAAGGTCTCCGCCTCAGCGCTGAGCATTTAAAGTGAAGAATATCCTCACTGACGTTGCGAGGGCAAAGAGCTGTTCTCCAGTCTATCCACTCCGCATCAAAGTCTCTTATTCCTGACGCAAACTACATCCCGCAGGTGAAGCCTACAGCCGAAGCTTCCGACAGCATTCAGCGGGACAGGGCTAATTTCCTCCGGTACCAATTCAGCTGACGTTACCGTTCACATTTCTCCTTGCATCCAGAGATTATGCGCATCCTATTGCTTTGTGCAAGTAAGCGTAGCGATGTATAGGTGATAGAAGCTAAAGATGGAGTTAATTTGGGGATGAAAACTAATGGAACGTCAGAAAAAAATCCACGGGTCGCGCTCAGGTTTGCACTTTCCAAATACGCCAGCTCGCTAGTATCACGGGGGCATATGGCGGAGAAAGTCCGTGTCAGTTCTAGTATTAGTTTTCGTCGATTCGTATGTGCAGATTCGAGTACCACCAACTTCTCAAGTTCCTCCACAAGTTCCGTCAGCTTCCATGCCGCTGGCGTGTCATAGGCCGCCGCATTAAACCAAACTATTAAAGTGCTCGCTCTCGTCTCTTCTCCCACACACACACTCATACACATACTCAACGGTGATCCAAAAGGCTGGGAGGGGCTGGGAAAAATACGAGAGGCATTGAATGACACCTGCTGTGACCAATGAGGGAAGGACATACACCCACAGACATGGGATACAATTGATACTCGTCCAATGGGAAAATAAAGATCTTGCCAATTTTTATGGAACAACAGGGATCAAGTTCGGTGGGCACTGGGCAGCCCTAAGACTCAGCAGGAGTGAGTGTAGTAACTCACAGTTTTACTAGGGGTACGAAGTTAGTGTTAACCCTAGTTGCCACAACAAAAAATGGACAAGGCGACTTCTTTGAAAATAAGTTAAGGAAATGAACACAGTCTAAAAGCTTTCAGTATTTAAATCAATTAGCGTAATTGTTAGGGCACTGTACAGTAATTCCACCTGGCAATATAGTGTGCACACACCTTGACATGGCGTGTAAACCTGGTCGATGAAACTGATCCAGGATCTGTGGTTGCTGGGGGCAACCTCCACCAACGCAGGAATCATGAGAAGTATAGTCGGAGGCGTTATGGCGTTCCCTGGTGGTTCAGGCCTGCTGTCATAACGCAGAGTGCACACGCAGCTTGTGCGTGGGTAGAAATCCATCGAAACCACGGCATTGTGTGTGGGTTTCTAAAGGCCACAAATTATAGTCTCGGCAAACCATTGTAGTGTTCAGGACAAGATAATACTGTTACATCCAAGCGCAGTAGAGAGAGAGGGAGAGACCAACATGCCCAGTTTTACACAGGGTCTCAACTAAAATGAATGTACCTAGCCACATTTGCAGCTTTCCACAAATGCAAATTCCACAAAAAAGGGTTTGGTACAAAATGTTCTCTTAAAATATTACATCTTTTGATGTAGATGATGGTCTTATAGCCTTTCGATTATGTCTTTCTGTGATCTCAATCGCAGTATTGCTGTATGTAAGTTCTACTATACACTGGGAAGGACAATATGTAGGATTGTAATAGGCAACATTTGATATACCAAAAAGTTAATAGAGGATTCATAAGAACACGTTTTTTTATTGTTACAATTTCACATGCAGTAAAAATCCTGTCCTACTGCGTCTATAAAGTAGTAGTTTCATCAAAAATGTATTGGCACATCTCTGAATTTCTGATCTCAGTCTCAGAATTTATAAAAAAGTCCATTTTTGAGACCAAGAACATTATCGAGTCTATTAAAATGACCTACTGTCATTGTACTCAGTTCTTTAACTACAATTATGTGTTTCAGTAAGACTACAAGACAAAAAGATTTCTGACCTAAGCTGTTAGGCATAAATCCACACTGCAGTGTTTTGAACTTAGATAATCTCACTGACCACATATACTTCCAACCTCTGACACCGAGAGGAAAACAAAATACTGTCTCTTTACCCAGCTGAGAACAGTGTACACAATCACTATTAGTGAGTATCTGAGTATGACACAACAAAATGGCTCTCTTTGCATCCCTTTAGAAAAAAAAATAAAAGACGAAGTTAACGATAAGGAACAAATGGATATGACTGTACAAAATAAGCAGACAAAGAACAATTTAGATGCCTCAAAAAAAGATTGTAAAAAAAATAAGACAGAGAGATCTAATTTAACACCACAGGCTGAACATGACATCAATCCTCTTCCGCCTTTCCGTCTCCGCATCCTTCCCTCTCTTCTCTAACCAGTGGCTCTCTGTCGGTTTCTGCTGGAGGAGCTGCTGCAGACGCAGACCTTTTTGTTGTTTTGTTCAGTGTGCCCCCCTACGCATGCATGCAAACACAAACACACACACACACACACACACACACAAATGAAACAGCACAGGGTACATTAAAAATCTCCACGTTAGATCCATGTGGACGTTGCTTGGCAACTGCTCAGAGCAACTTTCATTGTGAGACTTATGTAAAAGACAGTTGGCAAAGTTCAGGGCCGGCAACAAACGCAGTCACCCACACTGATGCCGTGACTAAATATAGGTGTGATGTGGGAGAGACAGACAATCTCAGCAATAGTGACGTCACTGATTCTCTCTACTGATGATGCCTTTGCCCACCTGTCGATGGTCCACGAAGTTGAGGGCTGTTGCCGTGGCAATACAGCCGATAGTGTTGGCCAACATGAAGATCATCATCCTCTGCCATCGCCACAGAGGGATCTTAGCATCACTGCACACACACAACCCCCCCCACACACACACACACACACACGCACACACAGACAACAATTTAACAATTGGCACATTAAGAGAATGCAGGCTAAATCCAGTGAAAAGAAGATTATCCAGGTCACTCTTGAGTCATATTGGCATTAAATAATCAGGGAATCTAAGAATGAGTGTATGAACTGTGTAAAGAGGTGTATGGTACTATATACATTGCACTATATGCCCCTCTGTACTATTCATTATTTTTCATCTTTATCTTTGCTGCTCTCTGTGCTATACATTGATCTTGTCATCTTATTTGTACAGTCTGTATGTTTGTCTGCGCATGTGTGCTACCTAGACTTGGTGCCCAGAATCTGTCCGACCACTAGGTTGGAAACTCCAATGCCAATCATTTGCACAGATGTAGCCAGGCCCATAGCCGTCCCAAGAGTTGCCTGAGGGACCACAAGTGGAATAGAGGGCCACATACTCGCCTGAACAAAACATAACAAAAGAAAGAATGAGACAAAAACATTTTACTCTCACAGAAACCATAAATATAAAAAATATACACACATGAAAACTATACAAGAAATGAAAGCTCTATATTTGTGCTTTTTGCAAAGTTATTTGTTGTTCACGTCCCTTTCAAACATCTAGTACATCATACATTGGCGCAATACATATACAATAATAATCTGTAAATATACAAGTGAGTGTGTAAGTGTCTTACCGCAGCAAAAGAGTATGTGACTCCAAGCCAAATAGTGCAGATGAGAGGAGGGACAAAGGTGAAGGCCAGTAGGCCAAACACAGGTAGTGTGAGGACTGCACATAGGACAGCAAACACACCCCTCAGGCCAATGTAGTCCTACAGCGTGCACACACACACACACACACACACACACACACACACACACACACACACACACACACACACACACACACACACACACGTGTAAGAAAAAGACTGCAGGTCAAATCTACTGGAACATAAGTGAATAAGATTGAATGTGCTGACTGTGTGTGTGTGTGTGTGTGTGTGTGTGTGTGTGTGTGCGCGTGTGCGTGTGTCTACTCACAATGAGAATGCCCACAGTGGCCGAAAGCACTAGAGAACTGTCATACACGGCTCCAGCGATGTAGGCTGCCTCCTTCTGGTCGTAGCCGTCATATTTGTCCTGGATAAACTTACTGCAGCACATCCAACCAGAATCATGTTAATAATAATGTGTGTCTCACTGTGACCTGTGCATGTGTTTGCATGTGTCTGTCTGTGTGTACCTTGCGTCGGCGATGAATGGAAAGATGCCGTTGTAAAAGAACATGATGGTGATCACCAGCAGCCAGTACCGCAGAGACAGCAATCTCACATCTTGTATCCTCTTCATCCATGCATGGTCACACACACACACACACACACACACACACACACAAATGCTACATTTTAACAACATACAGTATGCATTTTAAATTTCCGATACAGCCAGTCACATACACACATACTTGCAGTTATTCAGCAACACACACACGTATACTCACCACTTTGCGAGACTCCTCCTGTATTGCTCCATCAAGACCCAGTTGTTTCATGCCCACCTTATCTAAAGCACTCACAGTGATAGCAGACAGGAAACCCAGCGCACACAACAGAGTGCCTGTATCACACACACACACACACACACACACACACACACACACACACACACACACACACACACACACACACAGAGAGAAGACTTTAAATTCTATTTTTAATTTAACGTCAATATCTACCTAGCTAATAACTACCACTTTAACAGATCTTACCTCCCCAGAGAGTCCACTGCATGCCAAAGTCAGCCTCAAAACGCTGCGTCAGAAAGAAGTTAAGGACCGAACCCAGTCTGGAGAACGCCAAGGTCAGACCAAACGCTAATGCAAGCTCCTTTCCACGAAACCAGAATGCTGTGATACGGTTCTGCACAACTAAAAAAAGAGAACGCACGTCTTTCTGATCAGAACAAAAAGTGACACAAGAGCAAATTTCTTTGTCCCTGACTTCTCTTGTGTATAATGGATTTCAGTCCGAGTATAATGATTTAAACATCTCTCAGGATTCAAAATATTTGAAGACGGAGTGAAGTACATTACATTACAGTAATCCTTTCATCCATTTCAACGCATGATACGGGGCTTCTGACACACACAACACAACTCTTTTTCATGTGTGGTCTTATGACACTGACAGAGTCTAACTGTACAATATTATTCCAAAGACGGGTTCCTTGCTCCACCAAAATATTGTCATAAGTAAGAGACATCCTCATTACTAAGTCTGACTGCTGATGTGTATAGATTATGCTCATAATACTTCAATGTCTCCAGACTAATAGATTGTGCTGACCTTTTGTGGCCATTTGGAGCTATTCACTTTGCACTGATTGAGACCCTCATCTGTTGGTCTGTACAGGATGTGTGTGGCTTCCCTGCTGATCTGCCCTGGTTTTGTGTGAAGTGGCCGGTGGTCTTACTGGTGAGGGAGCCGTTGCCCGAGCCGAAGAGCAGGCGGCCCGTGAGCATGAGTGGCAGCAGAGCCGGTGTGCCCTTAAAGTGGGAGCCCAGAGCAAAGATGGCCGAGCCCAGCACCGTCAGGAAGGAGAAGAGAAACACTCCAACTGCAAGAGAAACAGCACTGTCAGCAACAGGGCCTGGGTTGCAGAACTAAGCCTTGGTAACTCTGACACACTGATGACCAAACTGCTTTTGGCACAAGAAATGGATGGATGGATACCAATTCCATTACGCCCTCTCCCCCCCCCCCACACACACACATACACACATACATACACACTTACAGCGATTTCCCAGCTTGTCGATGAGGAAACCGGCCATAATCACCACCACTGCATTTCTATGGGAACACCAGAGGAGAGTTAGACAGTAGGCCTACAACATTGAAAAGGTAAACTTGTATCATTATGTGTTGACATATGGGTATGGGGGTTGTGGCACTAACGTCCAGGCATAGATTGCGTAGAGCAGGTTGTACTCCTGAGGGGTCATTCCTAAACCCTCCACACACACCTCTGTAGTGTTGGGTGAGGTCCCATTAGTCACAGGCGTGTTCGTACAGTTCAGATTCTGTTATAAAAGGACAGTGTACATTTGAGAATGAAACAAGGGAGACAGAAGTGTTCCAGTACATAGGCTACCTATATTCCACCACCATGTACTTATTAACTATCTAAACCTGGGTCACTCTTGGTTCAAGCAACGAATGGAAGAAAATTCTAGGGGCACTATCCACAAAGGAAAGCTCCAACATTACAAGTACAGTGTGCAATCTAGAGATATGTGGACTTAATTCTTGGAAGTTAAGGAGCAATGTCCTGAATCCGTGCAATCATATTAGTGTCATAAACTCACCCCCTGAAACTGGTCTTGCAACACACTTGGGATGTCGAAACAGAAGTAGGAGCCGAACGTCAACAGACAGTTGAAGAAGAGTACCAAAAAACGGTAGTAGGCTGCACCAATAAAATACAATATGAGCATTATTTAAATCTGATTGATGGACAGGTTCAATTTGAACAATCATGGCTGGGTGTGTGAGGACGTAGGGCATATCAAATCCTTAAATTAAAATCATTCTTATCTAAATTCTGACACGAAAACTTGTGAGTGTAACTGCTTTAGAGTGCATCCATATGGATCGCATGGGTCATTTTAACATGGAAGAAAGATCGCCAATAGTAGCATTGACTAACTTCAGCCCACCTTTCTCTGCCGGTTCCGTCATTCTGGATGAAATCTTTGCGAAAGATAGCCAGATTTGAAGAGTTGTCTGTTTTGTTTATGTGCAATAACCCTCCATAGCGGCTGCAGCTTGTACGTCATCTGATATATATGGTATCATGTACGTGAAAGACAGACACTAGCCACACACGAAACTGTTCCTTATGACTTACACATCTTCCAAAAGGCCTAACAGGAACTACCGCACTCGTGCCCCGACGTCAAATCCAGGTCGTCACGTGACTGGATCCGGCGCATGATCATCATAAATGACCGATTTAGCGTCTCTGGTTACGAGTACACGAAAAGGATGGACAGTACCAGCGATAGGACTACAAAGAATTTGACAGTACTATAAATCCTCATGCATGATTATACGAAGTATGTGAGCCGAGCACTATGGGAGTTTAGAGAAGAAAATCTGCGCAATGTTCAATATAGAACTGTCAAATGTCTCTGTAAAATTAAAGATAAAGGCTCTAAACTCAACTGTTGAAGTCAAGGTAGCCGTAATAGCATTGGATCCAAGTGGGCTGATTTCAATTAATCTTTGTCATGTGTGCAATTGACCCACAGATTAGAGCTCGACCTTTACCGTTTTCCGAGCGTCATATGGTGTGCTTTAAATGTATGTACTAATCCATGAACAGTCTGGACACCAGCTCACCTGCACCCAGCTGTCACATTAAGTCCAAATGGCGTTTTAATTTTAAGTAGGCTCGTCAACAGACAATGCCCCAATTTGCTATGTTGTGTAAAATCTCCTTTCTGAAGCACTATGCTGGAAAGCCTTTCGCGTTTTTGGTCAATTTTGGTGCGGAGAAGTTTGTCCCTCGTGCCCACCTGTATCCAGTAAATGCGTTTTGGTTTGAAGTGAGAAACTCTGGAATCGGTGTTTTGCAGCGTGACAGTTGAATACTGCCTGAGCCACACGGAACCCCATAACAAGTCCAAATAGGCCTATCACTACCGATGCCAGCTCTTAGGTTTTGGAACAAGATGTAGACTAATGTGTCTAAAGAGGAGAACTGTGGGATAACTTGGAAGACTACACGTGGCGCGTATCGATTTTCGCAACATTACTGCTTAAGGTGCAAGGCAGACTATGTCTGTAAAAAGAGTTCAAACCTGGGAATTATCAGATTCCGAATCGGAGAGTGATTCGGAAGGTAATCCTAAACGCGCATACACGCACGTGTCTGTAAAAGATGGTAACACTTTGAGTGTCCCTCAAATTACCGAAGCTAGGTTGGGTCATGGGATGCGATCTGACGCAATCATAGTACTTGAAGAAGATGCAAAAGATGCACTTAAACCTTCGAAACGAACTGAAACAAACACCCCGAGTCCTGGAAAGAAACGACGCAGTCGCGACGAGGTCGATACTGATCGTGCCAGAGCAGAGGAGAAAAAGGCAGAGAGAGAAAGAGCTAAAAAGGAAAGAGAGAAAAAGAAGGAGGAGAAAAAACAGGAACAGCAGCAGAGAAAAGAGGCTGCAGAGCGACTCAAAAGTTACCGACCTGAAAATTATGTAAAGTGCCTAACAGTGCGGATCCATCCAGGTGAAAGAGTCAAGTGTATTTATATATATATATATATTATTATTATTTATATTATTATTATTTATATATATTTTTTTAATACTACAATAATGGATGTGTGTTTTTTTGTGTGTGTTTAATTCCACAATAATGTATGCGTGTGTTAGTTTTACTGCAGGATGGGAACTCTGATGTGCTGTCCGAGACACTCTCAGAACTAGAATGGAAGAGTTGTATAGAGCCTCATTCTCTGACTCATAGCATCACCTGGAAAAGAAGCGTACCCCAGGTAGCCAACCTGCTCTTTGCACACTCTCAATGCTTCAGCTACTCATAAATGTTAATATCGTAGATAAAATATCATGATCTATAGGCTGAGAAGGTATCGCCTACATGTAAACAACACATGGCTCACTGCTATATAGTGAGGAGAGCAGGGATATGTGGTATGTTGGCAACATGCACCCACAGCCTACTTGAACCCTTGTTTCTGTTCTCCTGCTAGGAGGAGGCAGAGGATGGAGAGGTCGAGGAGGAGCAGGTGCTGATGGTGATCTCTCTGTATGAGTTCATGGACGTAGTGCAGTCAGTCAAGCAGGTATGTTACCGATGCATACCACATCTACATGTTGTCATCCACTTGATGGTCACTGCATTATGTTCACAGCTGTAGCATGGGCAAATCTCCTTTTGAGTCTCAACTGATGACCCTAGCATGCCCTGGGATTCCACTAGTGGTACACCAAGAGATGCTGTTAGGTATATAACTGGTATGAACAGCTGTAATTTAATCTATATAGGTTTGAAAAGGTCTGACTATTCTACTTTATCCATTTGACCCTACCCATTCTGCCACATCCTCCATGCTTTTTATGCATCACACAGTAGTCTGTTGTCACACTCACTGAGATCACTGGCCCATTGATACGTCTGGACATGGTGTTGAGTGGGGCAGGTGTGCCTAATGAAGTGGTCATGGAGTGGACACAAACATTATGGACAATAGTACACACACATCCAGACAGAGTTGTTTTGTGTGTGTGTGTGTGTGTGTGTGTGTGTGTGTGTTTTGGTATGATTCATTTAGGTTTTGAAAGGTGACTCCAGCCGGCATGAGAAGTCAGGTCTTCTGGCTGCACTGTCAGACCACCTGAACACACACACAGAGTCGGTTGTGACCATGTTGGTGATGGGCTCTGGTCAGCATCGCAAGTGAGTGCCTTGGACTGTTTGAAAAAGGTTTGGTTTAGTTCAGTGAGTGAGTGAGTGTGTGCATGCATCTGTGTGTGTAGGTATGTGTTATATGTGAGTGTGTTTTTATCCTGTTGTTTCTCTTTCTTTCTTTTCCAGACGGGGTTCATGGTATCATTCTCACGGTGACCTGCGTTCTCAGTTGGGCATGCAGGATGTGGAAATTGAAGAGGTGAGAGGTCACAGGTCACACACACAGAAAGAAACAAATTAATTTGAATTTATAAATAAATGATTGGAGCCCCCCCCCACACACACACACTCTCCTGTGTGTTTGTCTTAAATATTCAGCATGTTAAAGTTAAGAACCACAGATGGCCGACCACTCCATATTAATCACATTGGAATAATAATGATAAATTATGAACAGGTGTTGGTGTACCTAGAGCTCTATAAGAGTGTGTGTGTCCACTTTCTGTACAACTGGAAGGAAGTCACAGACCAAGTGTGCACCTACACAAAGGCTCTGTCCAAGCGCCCCTTCAAGTGAGTGTACTTTTACACAACACACACACACACACACACACACACACACACACACACACACACACACACACACACACACTAATATTTGTCCTCTTTCTCTGTCCTCATTCACTCCTGTTGGAAATGAGTTCATTAGTTATCTTGTATGGGCACACAGGTTTGATCCCCTGGTAATAACCGTCTAAGTACCTGTGTGTGTGTGCGTGTGTGTGTGTACTCACAGAGCCCTGTCCGAGTGCACAGAGCTGGGCTTCTGTGTGGACGGCTCGTGGGCGGGGGGCACTCGTGTGGAGCGGGACGGAAAGGGGCTGGCCGAGGTGTGGGGCCGCCAGATCCAGCAGCTGAACCGCGTCAGCCCTGCAGTGGCCACGGCAGTGACCTCCGCCTATCCCTCCCCCCAGCTCCTGCTGCAGGTACCACTGATACACACACACACACACTTGGCAAACATAGCATCACACCTTACAGTTATACTGTGTCAATACAGTAAGGAGCACATGACGAAGGCTGTAATGGAATGTCTTCCATGTATGTTTGTTCACATACTCATTAGCAAGCGGAAAAAGGTTTCTTTGTCTTATGCCCTCACCAAAGCCCCTTAAACCCTTAGCTTGTTGTTATAGGCCCGCAGTCATGGAAAACAAGCTTATGAAACCTCCCTTTGCAGACCTTGGTATTTCAGAATCATGCTTTTAGGCCTGATCTTGCACCACCATATTGCTGACTATTGCATATGTGGTCAGACATCTAGGGCAAAGACAATCCTGAAAGGTTAATACATTCATGACAAAGCATAAATAGTCATGGAAATTTGGTCAGAGAGTTTTGGGTTTCTCTCAGTAGAACTGAATGGAAACCAGAGAACAGTTCGGCCGTCATGTTCATATCAGCTCGATGTGGAACCTTCAGAGTTCCTAACGAGTAGTTTTGCTTGGTTATATAATGTTGAATTATGTAAATAATAAAATCTTGATGTAATATATTTACCCAGGCATATGAGAAGTTGGATTCGGAGAAGGAGCGGCGTGCTCTTTTGGCTGATCTCACGGTGAAAGGCATGGTAAAGGAGAGACGCGTCGGCCCTGAGTTTTCAGCTCGTATCTATCGTGTCCTCACTACGGAGAATACTCAGCTAGTGCTGGACTGATGGCCATGTTGTCTGAATGGAGCTTTGTCCTTTATAATGTGAATGATTGACTTCTAACTGGAGAGGCAGCCAAAGGTGTTGGTCTGTCTGGGGGTAGAGATGCCTATTTTTTTACACTGCAGATAATGTTCTGGTTTTTTTATGTATGTGAAATTAGGAAAGTTCATTGAAAGAACTTCCAGCTGTATCTAAATATTTGCTTTAGTAATTTTAAAATGCAATATGTAATGTGTTGAATTAAAGCATATGCGGATATTCTTTTCAAACCTGTGTATATATATATATATATAATATTCTTTATTTTCATTCTCAGAATTTAGAAAAATATGCAGAGAAGTACAAAAGTAAATTTTTGCCTAAGTAAGTCTAAATCACCCAAACAGAAACACTGCAAAACCTTTTCAAACAAAGAGATGAAAAGCTTTTACAGACTTGGGTGAAAACAAAATTGTCACCTATCAACAATGGTTAAAAAACTATTTGGCCTCAGAAGATAAAGTCAAAGACACTAATATTAGAGGTTTGTGGAGAGCTGGACTGCTTTGAGACTGATAGTATACCTGGTGCCTCCAAGATCTTGCCCTTTTCCTGTCAAGGATGAAATAGTTAAAAATCCATCATTTATGACTTGACCAGTTAACCAGGCCTTTTGAAGGGGCATGCTTTCATGGAGGGTATAATATAGGTCTAGGAGTTTTCTTGCATCAGGAAATACTGATTAGCTAGCCTCACAGGTGTGAATGAGGTTTGTTCTACTTCTTGTGACCGTTATGATTGCAAAAGGTTATATAAAAACATTCCAAAGGGTAGTTATATAAAAATGAACGTCAGTGTTATACTCAGTGCTCATTATCAAGGTTTGGCCACATTAACATCTCCTGAAGAGGAAAGAAATTGAAGAGGTATTGACAGTGTGTCTGATACCTCCTGATGAACAAACCTGTTCAGCCTCAATCTCTCCCATTAAAGTCCATTAATACAATGGATGAGATCAGTTTTCAGTTTCTTGAATGTATGAATGTTAAAAATGTCTCTCGATTAGTGGAGCCTCTCCAAAATCTGCATAAACGTGTGCAATCTTTACATAAAATAAAACGCATACATACCCACACAGTCAGAATCTCCCTCTTTCAGAGGTTTAAAATAATCAAACAACACTGAAAAAGGGTCATTTAGAAATGACTACAATCATCAAAGTCAGTCTGTTCAATCAGAAGCTACTTGCATGCTCCAAATAATGAATGGCTGGCAAGAGAGAGGGAGTCAGGTGAAGGCTGAGGGGGATGTGGCAGACGTTTGAAGGGAGGAGTTTGCATGGGACAGGAAGAGGTATGTGTAGATTCTGTGTGGGACTGGGTGCCTCACGTCCACCTGCAGCGCTTCCTCTGGCATGTCTCGTGGTCGGAGGCACAGCTGTCAGAGTCGCTGTCGGACGTGGTGGCTTCAGCTTGGGCGCTGCTGTAGTCGGGCACCATGGGGTAGGAGGGGAGGCAGGAGGGGCACAGCAGCGGGTCCACGGCCTTGGAGCCGGCCTCAGAGGCGGCCAGCGGGAGGAGCAGGTCCACCCTGGGACCCGGGCTCTCGCCGTAAGAGTCCGAGCTGGAGCAGCAGTCGCCGTCTTCCAGCTGCTCGTCGTCTGAGTCGCTGCCGCAGCCGGAGCTGTTCAGGCTGAGAACCCAGCCCAGCTGAGAGCGAAGCAGCTTGCGCAGGCCTGGGGGCAGCGGCAGCACGCCCAGGGTGTCGGCGGAGGGCGGCATGAGCTGGCTCAGGCGGGCACAGCACAGGTACTGCAGCGAGGTGGGCACCGAACACGAGCGGATCACCTTCATGCTGCTTTTGGCCGCTGTGGAGCAGACCATCGGGTAGAGACGCCTGTTCTGCAGCTGATGTGCTGCCACACCTGCAACTCAGACAAGGAATGAAGGAGACGGGGGACAGATAGTGAGAGTGAGACACAGTTAGGAGACACAGCTATTTGCTAGAAGGTGCTTTCCCACTGCAGGTACTCATGGGGAGTCTCAAGGGCCTCGATCCTTTAGCCTGTAGTCTGTAGCCTGTAATCTGAGGCAGCTAGACACATTTGTCAAAACAACTCTTGAATTAAGGACATGGTCGGTTTATGAAAACTTTGGAGTATCTATTCTGTCAAATTAACATTGAACCGACCATCTCTGAGTACCATGCACAGAATTTTACGTTTAATCTGTAAGAGTCGATCATCACTGCAAGCCCCATCCAGCACTTCCATGGCTAAGGAAGTACCTTAGTCTGACTGCTAAAGCTTTTGAGGTAGAAAGGCCCTCAAGGAACTCAAAAAGGGGTGGTTCCTGCACTGAGCCCTACACAAAGGTTTGGGCCCTAGTTCCTGCCGTGGGAAAGGGCCTGTACAAGCACAACTCATGATCTGCCCAATCTGTCAGATCTGTCAAACGGTTCCCTACAAATCTAATTTGTATGCTTTAGCGAGCATTTGGTAGCCTTAAATTACAAACAGATAAAACATCAGAGAGCATGTGCTTCCAATAATTCCTTACCAATGCATCTGCGGTTCTTGTAAAAGGTCAGAGTTCCGAGCCAGCTGTCCAGGTGAACGCCAATAATAGAACCCTGACCGAAGCGTGGGGAGAATCTCATCTTAGATCCCTTATGGTGCAGGACACCTACACAAAACACACAAACAGTGAATGAGATGGCCTCCGGAGGACCAGTGCACAGGAACAGTGAGTGATTGTGCAACAGTATGTGCACTATGAGAGTGAACAGGAACTTTGAGAAGAAAACCGTAGAGTTGGCTGATTTAGTTCCTGTGACTCAGAACTGCCTTGCTGGCATTTTTTGTTCGAGAAGCAAAACAACTTGAAAGCTCCTCCATCTCGTTAACTGATGTCCATCCAAGAGAATGCTTTTGGACTCCTCTGGTCCTTCCATCTGTCTGCTGTATCTCCCTTCACTATCCTGCCGACTATATTTGTCCCACCATCTGTCTCCCACATGATGTCCTCATTGTGTCTCTTTCCGACTACTTCACTTCAGTCTCTCTCAACACTGCAGACAACCCGTTTATGCATCTGCCAATCCATCTCCATAACACATACACGACGAGGACTAGGTCTTGGCCAATCAAGCTTTCTTCATCTGTCCATAGATTACTTCTGCCAAACCGCATATAGGCTACGCAAGCTATAGACTATTCAAAGCTCAACTTACCTGGTTTTAATCAGGTTACAAAGCAGGGAGATCTAGCTACAACACATTGAGCTACGGCTCCCCAGAAATAGGACTGACAGAATGCTGTTGTCCTTTATACCAGATGAGTGCACATCATCATGGCAGATAAACATGCAGATTAAACTACAGCTTTTGTTCATTCTGAAGTTAATGATTGGTCCAAGCTAACCAATGAAAGGTATTATTTTAAAGTTGCCCATACAGTTATATAAATATACCTAGCAACTGTCAAATTCTATCCCTCGTTCATCCCTCAAAATTCCATCTAGTCAGTGCTTTTGAATACCTGATAATAAGTTGGCAAAAAAAAATTATATATATATATATATATCAACTTTATATTTCAACAATTGTTCACAGAAGGCACTCCCTGAAACTTGCAGAGCCCGAATGCCTTGTGTAAATTATAATAATAATACTACTTTATTTTTATATAGCGCTTTTCTAGATACTCAGACACTTTAAATGATGAGCCTAAATAGCAAGCCTGGACAGATCTCTAGTGGTGAGACGGAAACATTACTTGATGTTTCAGTGAACATCTCACATATATTCTTCCACAGAACTTTGAGAAAGAGGGGTGTGAGGCCTCACCTGTGTACGAAAGACCCCAACTGTCTCCATCAATGCCCAGCAGACTGGAGAAGCTGTTCCTGAACTGGTCAAGATTCACCTCTGATGTCCCCACACCAACCATCTAACCACACACACACACACACACACACACACACACACACACACACACACAGACACATCTATAGGCCCATACTGCTTCCAAACAATATTATTAAAACACAAAAGTTAAATGCAGTAAAAGAGTGAGTCTCTGTGTGGGTTAAGGCCGCACCATATCAGTTCCATAGACTGGTGACATCATCTTGATTTCCCAGAAGTGCTGTCCATCTGCGAGTTCTTTGGTTCCGCGGATGGCGGCGGTTCCACAGCTGTACTCCGAGTGGAAACTCACTTTCCGGTTGGAACAGCTCAGGTATGTGGAGGATGACTTGCAAGTGTCATCCCACACCCAGTCACAAGCTGTGCAACACACACGTGCAGTTTAGAACACCATACTATTATCTCCCTCATCTTGCAAGAAACATACAATTGCACACACACACTCACTCACTTTGATCTTCTTCTCCACACACACAGTCCAGGATGGGGGCCCCAGAGGAGGGGTCATAGGTCACCTCAGTCTGAGTGGGGCATTGGCAAAACGACTCCCCAGTGACCGGCACCACAAGGGGCATCACCGCAGAAATTGGTAGAGACACTGCCTGGTACTCAGAGTCTGAATCCGGTTCGTAAGTCTTCAAACAGACAAATACAAGGCAAAGCTTTGGTCATGGTCAATAGTGATACTGGTGTCTGGTAGATACATGATGTTATGGCTTTCAAAGACAAACGTATGTGAACAGTGTGACAAACAGAGGAAGGGAGAATTGGCAATTGAATAGTCGCTTAAAGACAGAAACAGCCTGACACACAGACACAGGAAGATGCACACACAGAAAGTGAGGAAGGCAGACAGAAATATTGATAATGGCAGATAGACAGACACTGAAAGAGCCACAGACAGACATAAAGAGAAAGGCTCAAACATACTTTGCAACTTTGTGTCCTTTTTCTTGAACTGCTGTCCCCTTCTCTTACTCACTTCCCTTGCTCTTTGAGCTTTTGGGATTTTTATGAATGAAAGTTTCTGGAATTTTCCAGAGCCATTAAGACTGGAAAGTCCCTCAAACCCACTTTCAGCACACTTATCACACCTCAGCCGGCACACACACACTCACGACCCTTTTCCCAAAAAGGAGGCCTGCAACTCAGCTGAGGAGCAACCAAACCTGCTGCCTCACTGCAGAACATCCAGCTAATCTCTGACTGGCCACACCAACCAACACTAACCCTGACAGGCTAGACAGCCTGCCTGCCAGGAATAAGCATGCGCTTAAAATACCACATGAGCAGATTCAGTGACAGAGAGAGCAGCGCAGCACAGCGCAGCGCAGCGCAGCGCAGCACAGCGCAGCACAGCGCAGCACAGCGCAGCACAGCGCAGCACAGCGCAGCACAGCACATAAACCTGTTCATATTCCCACGCCCCCCCCCCTCTCTCACTTCCATAATCTAGCATGAACCTGATGTATTTATAATATAATTAAATATTATAATGTTCACTCAAACCTGATTTCACAAAACTTCTGCCACATTTCTACACACATTTACACCTCCGCCCTGAACGATAGTTCATAAATGCACCTGACTTAATGTATAGACATGTCACAGTTGACCCCTTACCTCTGATTCCGTCATAATCCAGTTTGCTGATTGGCAGGACATCATAAGGGGTGTGGCCTCAGGCGTGATTCCGCTCCAGATGCATCTCTGAGCAGCTAATCCCCAATTCAATGAGACATCTGTCTTCTGACACCGATACACACAAACACACGCGCAAACATTAGCATAGACTCTTTAAACAACGACAGAATACTTAACAAGATGTTTCTTGGGTGTGTATCTCCACTGGACTTCAAGTCTATGCAATAGAATGTTCCCCTCCACGTTGGCTAGCACCACCAACCCTACTCTGTAAAGTTAGCCTACATATAATCCACAACCTCAGACATTCAGATTCCAGGAAAACTGAGACACTTTGAGACAAAATCCCTGATTGATCACAGACACACACACATATCCTACACTTACTTTGTCCATCTCTCTCACTCACCCACAAACACACCGACACATGATCACTCCCCCCCCCCCCCCCCCCCACACACACACACCACATGAACAGTTGCAACACATGAACTCTGATGCAGTGGCACACTAACCTTCTTACTGATTTGCCTAGCAACCAGACAACTTAGCAAAGAGATAATATCACTGTGGGTCCACACACCCATTGTCTTTACATCCATAAGTAATATTCCATCCACATGCACACCTTCACACAGATGGTGACCCTTACTCCTTCTGTGCCTGGCTGCAGGAACTTCTCAGAATGATTGCGACAGCAGCAGAGATTAGGCCATTCAAGCTGTCAGGCTGCAACTGATACACCTCCGGCTGCCACACACACACACACATCACCACGCTGGCTGGCAGGCCAACCTTCACAGGTGTACAAGATAATTGCCAGCCTAGTTGGAGCCTTGTGACTCAAAGAACTGAAGCTTGGCCTGATTTCTAAAGTGGCCATTAACTCCTTTAAACTAAATCATTTGCACACAAACACGCAGGGATAAAATAGTCAGATTCTGAACTGCAGTATTGCAGAACTGCATACTATTTCTGTGCCTATAGCTAGCGTATCCGTTGGCTTCCGACCACCGACAGAATCGGGTTTCATGCTATTAAGAGATACTGTACACAGGGAAATAGCCTACCACGGATCCGTCTATCACATACACACGCGACTGATGTTACAGATATTTGCTAACGCAAGACATTGGCTAAGCTATTAAGACCGCGCCCATGCTTGTCTTGGCATAAACACATTCGTCACCTGATTAATGAATTCAAAACAAATGTATTTATAGTTAAACACATGATCCTTTTTATCGTGAGATCTGTTAAAAAAAACATCATTTTGGTTGAACCAAGGACAACATGTGATGTGTAGGAGAACTATCATAAAGATGTGTTAGCCCATTATGAAACAATTACTGTAATTAAATGACATTTCGCCCAAAATGGCTAACTGAACAATTTGTAAATTAGGCCCCCCCACACACACACACCACAGTACCCATCTGAAATTCCATTATGTATCCAACCCTAAAACATTACAAAAAAAACATTGTATTAAACCATATTGACCTTATTACACTCGCCCAGCGTTATCGTGTGAAATGGCCTACCCTGTTGAATAGCCTCTTGTATTCTCACGTTCTGTCACGCTTGTCCACGGATGATCCACTGCTGTGCAGCCTCGAATGTCCAAGACTTCGTGACCCACTTTGTCCTCATGGTAGACATAAACAGTAAAGTTGCCTGCGCCCTCCCTCACCTGCGCCTTATTGGATAAAGACGTCAATTGGGCGGGGCCAACCTGGAGCGCCCTCCAATTGATGACGTCAGTCATGATTCTACAGGACCTACAGGTGTTTGTGATGCGGACAGGGTGATTGCTCAAACAGACAGCAATTCTCCGCTAAAGGAAACGTTTTTTTCAAAGCCTCACTACACAGTTCATGAGGGATGAAAGGGCCTAAAGTAAAAGCACCTTGTCTCACCAACCATTTCAATCTTTTAGACTATGATAATATTTATGACATGATGATGATATTGACAGTGTCAGTGAGTTCATAGTACTTAGGATAGGATCACATGTGATTCAGTGTTTCCCAAACGATGTGTCAGCACTTCCTATACCGTAGACCCGACATGAACTTCTGGGGTGCTGGTAGAGAAGGTGAAAGGTTGAGAGTGCCCCAAAAGCTCTGTCATTTGTATTACAATATGAAGTGAATAAATAGAAAATAGAGTAACATTTTTGGATTAAAAACCCTCAACAGTTCTTCCATTAAAAGTGCCCTGTTACAGGGTTATAGTAAGTGTGTACTGAGTGCACCTCAGGAGTTCTAGGACAAGAAGTGGCAATTAAAGAGGGGGACTATTATCTAACCATTATCAAACTTGTGACAGCGGACTAAAATTATGATTAATGATGTGGATATCATTACAACCCATTCCCTGGCGTAAATGTCATGGACCCTCTTCAGCTGCTGTTATGCTAAAACTTTCCCACCGCTTTAACCACTGGCACAGAAGAGAAGGGTGACATCTTCATCTTCATGGGGGACATGGTGGACCTTTGAGTAATGTCTTGAAGTCTTGAAAGCACTGTCACATGGCCTAAGGGTTATCCTGTCATGACTTTATGTGTGACTGAATGTTAGGCCTACTGTCAAATATGCTATATTTTCAAATCACAGATCAAATAATTGATCATTTGAAATGAGGATTGGAAAATTGAGAAATGTACGTTAAAGCATTTATGTAAATCCTCCTCCAAAATAATAGCACAGACTAGAAACAGGAGAACACATAATATGGTGCAACCTTTTTGACATCACAGTTTGTGATTCTAATCCAGCTATTTCAGTCCAAAGCAGGTAGGCCTATTAACACATCAGGGGGGTATTCGTCGTAGCTCGCTAAACAGTTTAGCGAGCTAATTTTCAGGCTAAGATAAAAAAAACGCCCCTTTTTTTGGTTCGTGGAAGCAACTTTTGATAAATCACCATAGTTACATATCGATTAGCACTAACCTGCTCCAGGGCAGGCTAACTTAAGTGTAGCTGGATAAGCTTGCCACACCCCCGGAAAAAGGAGGGATCCCATTGACCAAGGATTGATATTAGAGTTAGATTAGTGGAGGGAGAGAGTTCTTTGCGATCGCCAAGATCCATTATTCTTGTATGAGCGCTACCGATTCAGCCGACAAGGAATCATTAATTTACAAGACCTTCTGGAGTCATTTATTGCAAACACCACATTGACTGTCTTGCGCTTTTTTGCGAGTGGTACATTTTTGTAGTGTCGGTGATGCGGAGAACAAAGCACTCATAATTATATGAGTGTGATTAGTACACCATAGCATATCATTATTGTAGAAAATGATTACGGTGGACTCATGATAAGAATAGAGAGAAATACAGACAATTTATTTTCACTGCTTCAATTTATTGCATTTGTTATTAATACATTTAGTCATTTAACAGACGCTTTTATTCAAAACGACTTCCAAGGAAATGTAAAACTAGATCGAGGATGGAGGTGAGGGGATTAGAAATAGCAACCATGCAGATGCAAACCGGTAGATGAAACCTCTGTACCAGCTGACACTTGCCGTCAGGTATTCATACATAGATATCACAATATAAACATCCCAACACACCTTGCTCTCACAGCGGTGGTGGTGTTGAATTTTGCCATGATTATGGTCTTGTATTCTTCATAAGCGTTCATGTTCATCTCCTACTCGCCAGCGGAGAAAAAAAGAGCCCTTTTCTTTGAGTTTAGAACCATTATACCGTTAGAAAATCATGGTTTTGGTGATCGACCTTTCCTGCCTTTTGAAGTAGGACGTGCACGCGCAAATGCCATGATAACTTTAGCCTGCTTGAAATTAACCACATGATTAGGATGCGGGTCAGCCGTTAACGAACTGATATTTGCTGTTCTCAATCAGCTCGCTAATCTTAACGGGCTAAAAGGCCAATTGATTAACTTAGCTTCAATCCTACGACGAACGTACCCCTGTTCTCTTCTATCTGTCAATCAGGGGGCGGTGCTGTTGGCTGTGCTTGGAGATAGGGAGGGACCTTTGCACTGGCCTACAATATCCAATGAGCCCGCGATATAAATTCCATGGATCACTTTGATTGGGTGATAATATCTAAAGGCGGGCGTTCCACTGTTTCTGGTTATCTGAATGGTTCTTGTGTGGAAGTGACGCACGAGAATGCGGAAGAAAACTTTATGAAATCTACGTTGTCGGCATGGAGGAAAATAGCGGTATGTAATCTTCTCATTAGTAAACTCGACAGTACTATTGATTCATACAGAAATTATTTTGCGATATGATTTAAGATTGTGTAACAAACCAGCCAGTTAGTGAGCAGTTTACTGATAAAGTGCAGTACTGGTGCAGTTTACTGTAACTTTGTGACATGGTTTCCTAAACCGATAATTTCTGCAACCGAGCTATTGAGATTTCTTTCGTAAGGCCAGCTAGTCAAAGCCTCTCTGACAATGGTTGGATTATTTCAGCTTACTATATTTACGCTACAAATTTGGTTTCCCTCCTTCCCGTTTAGATCGTACTGGCCTCTCGCAGGTTCGTCGGGTCATCCTGGTACTGTCAGGTAAAGGAGGTGTCGGCAAAAGTACCATCACTACTGAACTCGCACTGGCCTTCTTACACGCCGGCAAAAAGGTACGAGTGATGGTGGTTGATAGATTGCAGATTGTGTAACTTACCTGTGCATTTATGATACGTTCTGTGACCAGATGGTTTGGCTGGTGGACTTAAGTCAATGATGCAGCGCATAATGTATGAAGGATTTATGTGTCTTAGGTGGGCATTCTGGATGTGGATCTATGTGGACCCAGTATTCCGCGCATGCTGCGCGTGTGTCGGCCGGACGTGCACCAGTGCGATTCGGGCTGGGTGCCCGTGTATGCAGATGCTCAACAGAACCTCGCTCTCATGTCCATCGGCTTCTTATTGGAACACCCTGATGAGGCCGTGGTGTGGAGGGGGCCCAAGAAAACAGGTGTCAACTCTGACACAGCACTTATTCAGCACAAAACATGCTCTGTCCTAACACTGTCCTTACACAAGGAATACAAATCACAGAGTAACAGTGCTGTTTTCCTCAGTAAGGTGGTGTATCTGTGTCCAAAGTCCCTCACCTGACCTGTTATTTTATCTAGCTCTGATAGGTCAGTTTGTGAGTGATGTGGCGTGGGGTGAACTGGACATCCTCCTGGTGGACACGCCTCCCGGAACATCAGATGAGCATCTGGCTGTGCTGGAGAATCTCCGGAAGCACAGAGTGGACGGGGCCGTTCTGGTCACCACTCCTCAGGTACAACAGCTCCACTGAAATACTAACATGGCTGAAACACAACTATCCACAACACGGCCATCAGGGATAGAGGTGGTAGCCTTGGATCAATGTTTATGTGTGCTTAGTGTGCGTATTGTGGCAGGTCCATCAACTCCACATGGTTAGTTAATCTTCTGTGTGTGTGTGTGTGTGTGTGTGTGTGTGTGTGTGTGTGTGTGTGTGTGTGCGCGCTTGTTACAGGCTGTGTCAACTGGTGATGTTCGGCGTGAGATTACCTTCTGTAAGAAGCTCGGCGTACGCATCCTCGGGCTCATTGAGAACATGAGCGGATTCGTGTGTCCACACTGCTCTGTGAGTACACACACAGATATGCAATGACCTCATCTCCTACATCTTCCTCTCCTTCCACAAACACACACACTGTCCCTCTCAGCTCCCCCACCACACACTCAACTTTACCACAGCTATCAATTTCACAAGGTTTTTAAAACAAACTTGTGGTTCTTGTATTTCTGTGTACATGCTGTCATGTCACACTCTTTAAACCTCTTTGCATAGCTACACTCAGATAGATAGCCCATTGTTGTGTCTGGCTAGAATGCATAAATCCAAACACAAAGTGGTCAGATTAATCCTAGATTAGCAGCAGGAGGGTTCTGCCATTGGTTTCCTCCTTTATCACAGGGAGATTTGTTGTCACTCATTAGACTAGCTCTTGGAGTCAGGTTTCTGGTGACAGTCATGATATGCACAACACATCATGTGTACGCCATGTCTTTTCTCAAATAGTATTTACTGTATAGTAGCCTGGATACCAGACCGAACTTAGCCCCGCCCACACATTTTTTGGTTGGGAAGTTCGGTCTGGCATTACTCCATTGAGGAGAAATTATCTGCGGACAGATATGGGCCGTACCAATCAAATTGTTAAGGCGGGCTTTATACGATGATGGACAGATGATCAACAGTAACGTAACCAACCACGTCACAAAAAGGCGCTTGGTTTGAATTAGTTTACAACAAACATGGCTGCCGCTGGAGAGCTGAAATGTATAGATTCGAGTCCATTTAGACATTGACAGTGCATTCATTTTGAAAGAGGAACAAAGAAACGCGATCAAGGCATTTGTCAATCGAAAAGATGTTTTTGCCTTCCTTCCTACGGGATCCGGTAAAAGTTTAATTTATCCTGGTCACATACTACATTGTTCTGATTGGTTGTAGGTAACCAATTGAGCGAAGAGGCATTTTTTCTCCTGGTTCGGTTGAAACACGCCCCATAATCACAGCCCAATGGAGCGATATCAGACTCATATTCTGACTAGAATTATGAGTATGACATCGTCAGGCTAACTGTATAGGTAAACAAGGATGCAATGTCAGTTTACAACTATTTTGTGAAATCTGAAATAATTAGATTTTTACTCTGTGTGTGTGTGTTTGCAGGAGTGCAGTAACATATTTTCCAAAGGTGGAGGAGAGGAACTGGCAAAGTTGACTGGATCAGAATTTCTGGGTAAGAGCTTGTTGTACTACTGCAGTGCTGATCTCAACCACTAGATGTCAGTGTTAGCCCACTAAGCAGAATTCCACTGCATCATTCACATATATTTGTATCAACTTTAAGCTGACTGTGTAGGAATGTGTTTAAACAGCAGCTTCTGCCGGACATGTTAAGCTTTCTGATGTGTGACGCAACGATCCTAGTTGTGCTATCAGCAATGCTAGCTGATGGACCCCTCTCATGTAGTACAATGCAAAGCTCAAGGTCACTCATGCTGTGCAGATAGCTGATAGCTCCTTTCTGCCTGGGAGGGAGTGTGCAGTAGATGAACAGTCACTGTCTGTCATTCCCTCAGGCTCTGCAGACAGCAGTCAAATCTCCATTAGCACCATTGACGACAGGACAGACTGACTGATCAATAGGCTATCAGTAATAAATGATGCAAATGATCGCCTGTTTACTGCCTCTCGCACGGAGCTAAATATCTTTGCTGGGGTAACCGGAGATAGCAGTACTTGTCATTTGAAACTGGGCTAGCAGTATGTATACATACATACATACATACATACATACATACATACACTAGTTCCCTATAAACATCTAGAAGTCATTTTAGTTGGCATCATGCTGTCAGACATCGATGTTTAACAGACGTAATCATAAAGGCCTGTGCTGACACTACATATTAACATAGCCAGCATATCATTCAGTTTTAACAGGTGGCCTGCTGTCAGTCAGGAGTGTTTGTTGTGTTTCAGGCTCTGTGCCTCTGGACCCTCAGCTGACCCAGAGTCTAGAGGAAGGAACAGACTTCCTACAGGCCTTTCCTGAGAGCGCCACCTTCAGTTCCATCAACACCATTGCAAACACCCTGCTGAGCAGGATCCAGGATGACTGACTGCTCTAATCACTGATTCATAGTCCCAAGCCTGCACTGTAGTTATATGCTTCTATATCCATGGATATGTATATGTGTTTCTTTATATTGTGCTAAAACTTGACAAAAAATAAAATTATTTTGTAAATTACACAGGGTTCTACCTGGTCTGTGTTTTCCTCGCCGAGGTGCTTCAGAATACTTCAGTGGGCTGGGAGATGCTGTGCTGGGGGTACCCAAGGTTTTGCGGTAGTGGACTTGCAAAGGAATGAAAGTACTCTTTTCAAACCGTGCTCATGGATTTAGGATGATACTCAGTGGAGAGATGACACTTTAAAACACGTTCATTTAAAGATTAACCATTAGATCTAAATAGCAGGCTAGACTAGAAGAGCAACTGAAGTCACCTAATGTTAAGAGCCGTCATGCTTTTCATACATCATTAACCTGCTACACCCTTAGCTATTAGATTAATCAGGAATCTCCAACTTCATGTTTACTCACATTAAGTGGGGCCTATAGGAAGCGGTTCCATTTTAGATGAGCCTATTAGAAGAATTAGCCTTTCATCAGGATGCTGAAGGGTAATGGCTGTAGACAAGACTTATGGACCATCGGATCCTCCCAATGTGCAGTCTACCTATTTTGCACTCTTAGAATTCAGAGTGAGCAACATTAAAGCGACTGTGAATATCTTTACTCATTCTATCATCTGCAGTTATGATCCACAGTTTTCTCTCAAGTGTGACAATAACAGGATGGAGACTCGTTGGAAATTAGACTTGTGAGAGCCACAACAGGGCACACACACCTTTAATACAACCAGACAGCAGTTACTAAAGGAGAAACACACGTGTGCGAGAAGTCAATACAGTTACACATCAAACGTACACACTGCCAGTCCCACGGACACACACCAGCGTCAATCTCAGAAGAACCGGTTTACACAACCATAAGATGTCCAATCACGGTACACTTAACCCACAGTGCAGATTGCTAACTAATAGTTATCGATCATATGTATATCGTAGTATATATGTATACATCATATGTACTAAAGGGGATTCCAAATATCTTTGCTCCATTTGTACACAGTTTCATTATCTTATATAAATAAAATCAGTGGAAAAATGACAAAAAAAAATAAACAAAATAACTATTCCATACAATTCATTTCATTTCATCCACATATAGATAAGATCTTTTTTTTCGGTTTACTGATGGCCACCCCTGCACTGAGAAGGTCCGGCTCCCTTGTAAGATGGAGCACACAAATTAGACCCCTCTAGCACAGGAGATGACCACGAGAGAGAGACAGAAGCAGTCAGATGTGAAGTCATCAGTCTGTGACGTGGAAGAACACAGCTGGACCTCAAAGCCTGACCACTGGGACAGAGGAGCGAGAGGAGGGGGTTGGGAAAGAGAAGAATTATGCTTTCTTTTTTTTTTCTTTTCTTTTTTACACACAGGAGACAAAATTAAAAAGAGAAAAAAAAAAGAAACCACTACATTGCGCATTTACAGGAAGTTGACTATCAAATTAAGACAACTGTACACATTTAAAGACCATATTTGTAATGGAGCTTTTTTTTTTCTTTAAATATTTAGATTTTTAAACCCCCACATTTTACACTTTTTTGTTTAAATCAGGCTCAGTCTTCCCTCTCCCACTCCTAGAATTTTCATGTCCCTCCCATCCCTCCCAGCAGCAAAGGATGGTGGGAATTGTGGTTTATTTTGTGGAGAGAATGAGAGCCACGATGAGCCCATACAGTCCCAGCACTTCGGCAAAGATGAGGATGAGGATCATCCCGACGAAGAGGCGGGGCTGCTGGGCCGTACCTCTGACGCCTGCGTCACCTACGATGCCGATGGCAAAGCCTGCAGCCAGACCGCTCAGACCCACACTCAGCCCTGCGCCCAGGTGCAGGAAGCTCCTAAACACACACACACAAAAGAGGGTTAGTGGTTGACCTCTGTGGCTGTGGGCTTTGGCGTAGTGCCAGTGGCTTTGACTGTGGTTGTAGTGATGTTACAAAGCCAGACAGAACTAAGCACAGGAGATGGAAACCAGTACAAGAGAGTGAGGAAGTAAAGGCCAGAGATGTAAACAGACATGGAGAAAGAATGTGGGGGGAGGAGAGAGAGAGAGAGAGAGAGAGAGAGAGAGAGATCAAATTGAGGGGTAGATAACAGGCACTCACTTGAAGAGGGTGATCTTCTCTGAGATGTTGTTGGCAATAAGCACAGCCACAACCAGCCCGTAAATGGCTATGATACCCGCCATGACAACCGGGATGATGGACTTCATGATGAGCTCCGGGCGCATCACCGACATGGCAGCGATGCCTGTACCACTCTTAGCCGTGCCATACGCGGCGCCCAGCGCTACAGAGGGGAGAGAGAGAAAGAGAGAGAGAGAGAGAGAGAAAAAGAGAGGGAGAATTGGTTTCATGTATAAAAACAACCCACTGAAGCACACAACACATCAGACCACAGCGATCAATAGAAGTCTAAGTACACCCTCGTCCAGAAGGAATGGAGGAAGTAGGAGACAGATGAGAGACAGAGACAAAGCAGACGAGAGAGAGTTGAGGCTGTGGCTTTGGGTTTCAGTTGATTAAAAGGGGAAGAGGTGTGTGCTGACTGGGCTCTTCACACAGGACCAACAGAACGAGTTCAGCATGAGAAACCACCAGGGCTGCCCGGAATGCAGGGCTCTTCAAAGAACTACTATTGAAATGGAAGCTACTCGAACCTTCACGAGGCTTGCCAGCCACCACATGCAGTGCACTCGCAGTTCTAGAAGTATGAGGCTAGAACCGAATGGGCAAACACACACAAACACTTGCATTTTCAGTAGGCATAAAGGCTTAATTGCATTACTGATTTGAACAACACATGCTTTGAGTTATCAATGGCCTTGATGCCCTAGTCAAACAAGGCCCTGATGTCCACACTGTGATAAGAGAGTTCAGCTTGGTTCGACTGTGGGTCAAAACAAGAACATACAGAAGAGTGAGTCATTGAGGAGTGGGGCTGGGGGATCCCATGCCTTTGCAGAAGTGATGACGCATGCTGACATGTCTGCTTTGCTGAGCATTTAAGGCACCAGATTAGGTGCAACATATTGTCCTGCGTTTCCTGAGTGTGTCCAAATTTGAACAAATGTGTGTTGAGATATTTCTCTAGGAAATACAGAAAAACAAACCTGACCAATGCAATGGATTTTAATGGGAGCTAGTTTTTGTGGTTTCAATAGCCGTGCCCAGCGATCATTTCTCAACCCTACTCACTCAGCCCAGATCTACATCACACACAGCTGGTTGCTTCTCATGCAACAGGGTGTCTGGCCATCAGACTTTATGTGTGAGAGGCCTGCACCCCAGCTTTATGTGTGTGTGTCCTGCACCCCAGTGTTGTGTGAGTGTCCTGCACCCCAGCTTTATGTGTGTGTGTCCTGCACCCCAGCTTTATGTGTGAGAGGCCTGCACCCCAGCTTTATGTGTGAGAGGCCTGCACCCCAGTGTTATGTGTGTGTGAGTGTCCTGCACCCCAGCTTTATGTGTGAGAGGCCTGCACCCCAGCTTTATGTGTGTGTGTCCTGCACCCCAGTGTTATGTGAGTGTCCTGCACCCCAGTGTTATGTGTGTGTGTCCTGCACCCCAGTGTTATGTGTGTGTGTCCTGCACCCCAGTGTTATGTGTGTGTGTCCTGCACCCCAGTGTTATGTGTGAGTGTCCTGCACCCCAGCTTTATGTGTGAGTGTCCTGCACCCCAGCTTTATGTGTGTGTGTCCTGCACCCCAGTGTTATGTGTGTGTGAGTGTCCTGCACCCCAGTGTTATGTGTGTGTGAGTGTCCTGCACCCCAGCTTTATGTGTGAGAGTCCTGCACCCCAGCTTTATGTGTGAGTGTCCTGCACCCCAGTGTTGTGTGAGAGGCCTGCACCCCAGTGTTGTGTGAGAGGCCTGCACCCCAGTGTTATGTGTGAGAGGCCTGCACCCCAGTGTTATGTGTGAGAGGCCTGCAGTGCTCTAAATCACAGAGTCCCTCACTCAGTCGCTCCCTCAGAGGGCAGACACAGGGGCTGACGTCAGAGATGAGAGAGCAAGAAATAGGAGGGAGGGATGCAGTGGAGGGGCGATAGGCACTGTGCCGAATCAGCTTTTTTACTTCAAGCGGAGAGAGCTAAGAATAGAGAGCCACGAAGAAAGATGGGATGGGTACCAAAAGATAGAAGACAGAAGGAGAAGGAGAGAGAGACATTCTTTATTTTATATCCAAGCACAGTCGCAGAAAAACACTGCAAATACTAGAGTGTAAAGAGACAGGTGCTCCAGTCCAGTGAAGCGTGCTGATGGAGCATATGGATCTGGCAGCAAGGCTGATGTTCATTAGCTGATTGAAGCTGCGCGGTCTGCAGCGCAGCATAATGCTGTCACTCGGAGGTTAGATAAGGATTTTACCATCACTTTTCCAAACAAGACAATAATAATCCATGGTCAAACAGGATGGAAGCACACAGCACACTCGACATCCATCTCTAGTTCTTGCCCTTTATCCAAGATTTATCTTCCTCCTCAGAAGTCTGTGTGTGTGTGTGTGTGTGTGTGTGTGTGTGTGTGTGCGTGTGCGTGTGTGTGCGTGTCCATCCCGTCCTGTCCTTGTGACAGATGGCTTCCGACTGAGGTGAAGACATGGTTTCCTGAGTGCAGATGGCAAACGGCCACCAGCCTCGCTGACTCACACACCCTCAGTAAATTAAGTCAGCGCAGAGAGATATTGTGCCTCTTACGCACGGTGCAGTCTAAGTGGCCTTAATAAGATGGGTCTGCGTCATGAGACAATACACCCACACAGGCTGAATGAGAGAGAGGACTACCTCTGATCTCCAAGACCAACTGTTAAAGTATGACTAGAAGCAAAATCCATAGATAAAAGGATAAAAAGCACCGGACTTCTCTTCAGGGTGTCTACAGGTATGAACAAGTTCAGTTTTAGACCAAACCTGCATTGGCGAACATTAAGGTAAAACTAGAGATGCAGAACACACATATAAGCTATCGATGAAAAGAGACATCTAGTCATCATTACCACAGACACTCAACATCAGTAACCATCTCCTTTGCAGGGACAGCAGTGCACAAGCACACAACACATAAATGTGCATTCTCTGTCTACAAAACTCAACTGATTTTTGTAAATCAATAGATTGTATATAGGTATCAGAGCAATCTTGTGTATTCTGTTAAAGTATGTGTGGGTTAAAGACAGATAGACAGAATGCAGTATTGTTACAGGGAAATTGCGCCGGTTGAACAGAGATGGTAGTGAGACAACACTTTCTATCATAAATTATGGTTAGATGCCTTTTGCAATAGGATGATTCATATATCCTAACCGGGGCAACTAGGCCTACACATTTACGTGAGCGTATATGGCATCTCCCCACTTCACTTGTCATGTGACCAACCCATGGAGGCATTAGACCTGGAGATGGTGACAGACTACCACCCCCACTCACTCAGCTGCTTCAGCCCAGAAATGATTCCCATTTTATTGCACCAAAATATGAAGAGCCAATCACCAGAGTTGCAAACACCTTATGATTGGCCACAGTCCTGCATCACTAAAGCCAGCCTATAAGGGAAAAATGGTCTCCGCACCAAAACAGCCCATGCTAACTGGCCGAAGCCACTAAATGCAATGTCCACCACCCTTCACATTGGACAGGGGACACACTGGAGTGACTGTAGATCGCCTATTGATCTAAACCACCCAGATGCTCATGCCTCCCTCAGCGGTCAGCCACTATGGCCACTGACGCCAAACAACAGGGTCTCAATCACAGATGGCAAGACAGAAAGCTGACAAAGCCACTCTATTGGGCCCTGGGTTTGATTCAACCCCATCTGAATATCAAGGGAGATTCCTGAGAGGTATCTGGATAAAGACAAGAGATACGGCGGGAGGCTCAACACAAACAGTGCGTGTTCATGCATGCGAGACATGGATGGATGCTGATGGACAATCCCAGAGGCAGCATCAAAAATGATTTAATCCTAATCCTGGGTTTAAGTACAGAGCTTTTATTCGCCCCCTCATGCTTTCCCTCTGCCGTTAACAGAAATGTGTGAAACAGTGCTGTGAACAGGTCATATTAAACACTGCAAAAAGACACGCATACACAAATGCAACCCATGAACTAGGATTGTTCTTATCGGATGTCCTGTCTCTTGCCTGTGTACACCTCAATCTGTCCATTCTGAACAAACACATCCTTACCAACCTAGCGGAGAACAAACACCCAAGTCATTTCACATCACATGATAGAGTAAAGCTTCTTTTCTGACGGTTTCTTTTTCCCAAGCATTTTATGGAGATGGGGAAGAACATAAAAAAACCTAACCAGGGGTTGGGGAAGAGGCAGGTTTCTGAGAGTGCGTTTGTTACTGCATGTGCTTCTGACTCAGACAGCCGATAAATATCCTGGAAAATTCTGCCACTGACTTCCTAATGAATTGAATGTACGCATGCAGTCAGTGCGAGGTTGTAATCCTACCGAGCAGGTGCAGTGCAGGCCCTCAGAACACGGCATTTCTGCCGAAGGCCAGGTGGAGTAACGCGTTACTTTTCGGGCAATATGAGGGTCTAGTGTAAGATCGGGTGTAAGATTTGAAAGGTCATCAGAAAATTGTGCACATGTAGGCCTGTGTCTCCATCTCCTTCTTCAGAAACACTGAGTCAGAGATGGCCCTACAGTGAGCAATTTGAACAGCAGGGTGAGTCACTGACAGACGCAGAGCCAAACGCACATGGGCACTGGCACCCCCTGCACCCTTCCTGTCCAACCATTTATACACATATTAGCCGTTGAGTTGAAGTCTTCCAAGTGCAGGCCTATGCGTTTCCTTACTCCTCTGAACTCCATAGAACCATAGTAAAAACCCCACCAGGGGAATTCATATCCTGATACACAAAAAACACAAGATTGGAGTCAAAAGCACCCAATTCTGTGCAGTTTAAGTAATCTGACAGAGCCAAGTGCAACCATCAGTGGAAGGTGGCATGAACTCTGTCACATGACACGATCCTTGTGACGTTCCATCACCTCTGATCACCTGACTGGTGAGGTGTCAAGAGCTGCTCTGCCCACGGCACGTCTCAGCGCACCTCCTCCCCGCCTTGCAGCCCTCCAGGGCCATCAGTGGCAAACACCCACTGAGCAGAAAGATGAAAGCGCAGCATACGACACCCATTCAGTCGTGAGAGTATAAGGCTAAAGTGCCATATTTTAAACCCTACAATTTATGCATAAGTCAGCAAGGATGTTTTCTGTCTCAATCAAATGACTGGAGTAGCTCTGTATCTTGGAACATGTGGTTCATGAAACCCAGGAGTAAGGCATAAACCCCCCTGTACTTTATTTCTCGGTCACTCTGCCTTACCAGAGAAATGTTACATAGGACAGGCAGCACTGCTATGCTACAAGCCACAGTACCTAAAAGTCATCAAAATGCTCTACACTGGGTCTCAACTAACTGGCCAAACCAATTAGCAGTTAGTCAATATTCCAATCATCTCGTCTGTGGCACGTTGTCAAATCTCACAGCACTGTCACACTCAACATTTTAACGTCTCCCAGTTAAAATGCCAGTGGGTGCGGAAAATCAAAAATCAAATCATCCTCTCTAAAGATACTGAATAGCCCAGTCTTTGTATGAGGACGTAAAATTCAATGCGAGATATATACTACAATCAGTTAGATTGGTGCGATGGCCTACAAATATCCGTAGGGAACCCAGGGATATTGTCAGAAGACAATTGGTTTCACGTTATACTAAGTCCTAACTATAATTTGGACTACATTTTGCTCACAGGAGAAAGTTGAGGCCTCAATAAATATTGACATTTCGATAAAACTGGGACACCTTCGCAAGTACGTAGCTAGGTATCTATGTAGTCACACACTATAAGGGCGGGGAATCACAGAATGGTAGTTTACCTTTAACAAAACGCATGAACATTGGCAAGTTGCTACTGACGTTAGAGAACATGCGAACCAAATGGCTTGGCTAGCTATCTAACTGCACATGTATTCATTAAGTGAAAGAACATTTACGGCTAGCTAAGTTTATTCTTCGTCACCAGCACAAAAGCTTCATGGATGACATTCCATGGATAACCACTAACCCTGCGTTAAGTTACCATCAAACCTAACTAGCTAATGTTAAGGAAAACCATCTGATGGTTTCCGAGGGGTTCATCGCGCTTAATTAGTAGGCATATCAGAAGTGCAGAAAAGGCTCGACAGCAAAGAAATAGCAATCTAACTAACAAAACACCTGACAGTCTGGATCGTCACATATGCTAGTTAGCAAACCAAACCATAGCAAGCCAGCTAGTCTCAACAGGCTTTGACAATCAGCTGCTCAGCAGTTACCAACACGGTTTCCGGTGGCAATCGCTGGCAGTGCGACGCCATCGATTATATTCAACAGCAGCAAACGAACAAATAGCGTCTCAACCTTAGTTTACAATCTAGCGTGCTAGCATTTTACCAGGTTAGCCTGTTGCTAGGTAGCGTGGCAGGGATAGTGCAGATGGTGTTTATAATGTTACTTTCGATAGCTAGCTAACGTTAGCTTGCCAGTGCGTACTCAGTTAACGTTGGCATAAACGTCACCAATACAGTAAGAAAACCACGCACAATCCCACATTGAAACTATAGCACGAGAAATTCATGAATGTATGACATCAAAGCATTCATGACAAAAGACAATGACAAGGTTAAAAACAATTACATATATGTACATACCACTAAAAACCATTGCCGCTGATGCGCCCATCACAGCAAAGAACGGGGAGTATTCGGGACTGTCAGACATTCTTGCTCACACAATACAAAATAATACAAAAATACTTAAAGGCAAGTGTCCTTAAATTGGTACTTTCAACTACGAAAGGCCACGGTCTTCTTAAGTGAATTTTCGAGCGGGACAACGTTGACAGGACACCTATATGGCAGTAAAAAGGACTGGTCACGACTCTCCTGCTAGACTCCCGGTACAGCAGCTCAAAATGGCGATGGGGAAAGTATCACCTGACAAGACATAGGGACTTGACCAATCGGTTGTTAGTGGGGGTGTGCAAAAATGATTGAGGTAGAGCAAACGTAAATTGTTCGCAGTTGTAATCAAAATGAATGTATAAAGTAACTCCTTAGATAATGACGACATAATGGGTGCATTTCATATTCACTGTACTGTCTTCATATGAATTACATGTTGAAGGTCATCCCCCAACCATATAGATTTTGGTGTACTCCGCTGCAGGATTTCCCTTTGATATTAAAGCAATTCCTTGCTAGAATAAAATGATAGGATGACTGTGAGGGTGTGGACACACGCAATATTAACCTAGGATTACACTACCTATCTTCATGCGAGTTACAGTTCGCTGCTTAATACATGCCGCCAAAATGTATGTTTTTTTATTATTATTTTGCCATAAATTATTTACACAAGGGGCGTTTTTTCGGGATGCAAATAGATAGCAATGGCCTATGACATGCATGTTAATGAATTGTTTTCACGTCAAAAATAAACATATGATTTTAATGCACATGGGTTGTTTGGTCGCGCTACGACGATTGAATGCATTCGTCCAGTCAGATGCGACATGAAGCTGGTGAGGAGCGCGTGCAAGAGGTTCACGCAATGGGGGAGGGCGAGGAGATTCCCGCTGTACTGCTTTAAGCAAGAGTAGAGAGATGAGTGACCGCGTGGGTGTCACAGGGACCGCATCCCCCAACCTCTAGTTTAGCAGAGAGGTTATCGCTCCTCACTGCAACTCCTGCATCCGCATCACATGTCCCCTTACTCAGTTGTAAATATCTTCCTCACAGGTGGACCCAAGCTATTCCTTTAACAGAGGCTTCACCATATGCATAGTGAGCACACGTGAAGGTCATTGGAAGAAAGCAAACACACCCCCCTCCCCCCAAGTTAGTGAATGAACGAGAAAGCTGTTATGCAATATGATGCCCGCTCTGTCCTGACTAAATCCAGGGGTTATTTAGCCCTTGTAATTTTAAGTGAAATACACACTTGGAAGAGGTAGGCTGATTCATTAGTCAGATTCACTGGTTGGTAAGTATTTCAAGGAATGTTACGCTATGGTTTCTTTCCGTGTGGGCTATCAATTATCTTTCCTGTGTAGACCTAAGGCTGTCCTATAACCATTGAGAAACCATTCCTGATCCCATCCTAATCTTGCCCGCGACACACAGGGTTAAACACTTAAGCATCTTAGCGCATGAGTCTGGATATCGAGCAATTTCACAGCCCTCACACACTCACCCAAATAGGCTGGAAGGATGGATGATTAGTGGAGAGATAAACGTTGACACACCAGTGAGTTGTCACAGCATGTTTCTCATCTTAATTCTATAAACCATGCGTACACACAAGCTCAAAGTAGGGTAGACACGAGGCCCACGAATAGCCTGTTTGTCTAACCCTCATGCAAAGTCAAGATGAATAAATAATTGTAATGGGAAGTCTAAATAAGATGATTTGCAGAGAGTGAGGAGTGACTACCACGTTTTTAAATATCGTGGCCACAAACCGGTTTAACGTAAACCTATGGATATCCTCTGGGAGGGGAGGGAGGGAGTAAGATCATGCAGCATAGGCATGCAGGCATCCACGAGTGTTTGCGGGATAGCAATATAAGCCAAAGGCACAGCCGACAGGCTGGTTATCAGGCGAATAATACGCAAATAAGAGAAGCGGAAGGCTTCAATAACCCATGTTACCAGTCTCTCGTAAGAGGATTTTACGCCCTCAGTTACTCCGCATTCGGATGTTTACGTAGGCTGCAAAGTGGGTGTGGCAAGTGATGTCAAGGACACGAAGCTGGGGAGGCATCTTACTTTTAAGGAATTTGTAGTGCTCGGGGTGATAATTTATCATAAAAATGTAATCAGTTATCTCGAAAGACAGACAGTAATAACCATCAGAGAGAACAATTTGTATATTTCAAAAAACAAGTGAACAGATTCATCTTTGATTAAATGATTTACTGCATATTTGACATAACAGCTGAGTATTATAACATAATATTCTTAACACTGCACTGGAGAACACATCACACCCATACAAACACGCACACACATACACACACACCACACACACACACACACACACACACACACACCAATACATAGTGCAGATGGCAGACCATTTTACAGTCATTCTTATGCAACACACACAGAGCTAGATTTGAGCTCACACGACATTAGAATCCAACACATTACACAATGAAGAGTGAAGAGCTTCTCTGAAGAGCTGCATTATTTCACAGGACGGCTTCCACAAGGGAGAGGGCAGAACAGCAGCAAGTCTCTGCTGCACCTCAAAAATAAAAATCCATCTAACACCCAAGATGCACAGGTTAGAACCACACAGGGGGACTGAGAGTTCTGTGCTGGTCTGAATCACAGCACCACTCTTTGCCACAGATCTCAGTCTGTTTCAGTACAGCAGAGAGGGAGATGAGTAGTGGGCTGTAATTTTCAGCAGGAACCCCATTAACTTTCCTTCAGTTTTTTTTCTTTTTCCAGCCATATCCCTCTCATATGAATAAACACACACACACACACACACACACACACACACACACACACACACACACACACACACACACACACACACACACACACACACACACACACACATACATACATACATACCATCAACACGCTCACAAATGACACACCTGCTACACACAGAAGAGCTTCATTATGCTAACAAGACACTATGTACAGAGAACTTATAGCACCCAGGCGTAGCTGGAAAAGTGAACAGCAAGCATAGAAACACAATGGCCTTTGGTGCCCAGTCACCACAATGGCAGACTGTGCAACACTGGCTGGGCTGATACGCACAGAAGAGAGAAGCTGGATGGAGCAAACTCTGTTTCATAAGCAGAGAGAACACTAATTTTCTCCCAGAAACCTAACGCCATACACCTGCCAACAGGCTCTACCTTCACAGTGGACGTCTTCACTACCAAGAACTCAGGTGAACCGCAAGACAGTAAAAAACAAAATACGAAAATAATAAAATAATATATTTTAACAAATCTACATGGCAATATTATGTTTAAGACTACCAAAAACAAGGGACCAATACGCCTGAATGTCTGTAGTGTTAAGCTCATCGAATCTGAAAGACTCTTAAGAAGCATCTTAAAAAGAGAGCTTTAAATGATACTTTGTCATTTCAAGACTGTGGCACTGTAAAGCGTTTAAACTGTTTTTAAACAGGACCCTGATAAGTGTGATCACCACACATTGGACGGTGTGAGCTTCAGAACTCAGAACAGGGTAAAGTGACCTGATGTTATGTTGGATCATTTGATAGCACCAACAACCACAACATTAGGGAAGAACATGTTGAAAAGAAGAAGAAACATTTCAGTGTCCACCTTCCCATTTTCAATTCAGAGGACAGCTCTGGCCCATTTGAACAGCTGGCAGAAAAAGTGAAGCTTATTAGATTAACATTCTCAAACAGAGGTGAACTGAGAACAGTGCATATTCTCTTCAACAAAAGCCAATGCCACATGACACTTTTTGGGGATCAGGGGAAGTTGATATATATATATATATGTATATCACAATATGAACGATACTGAGCAGGACGGATTCCATAAAGTGATAATGATGAAAATATATGATCACCAAGCCCTGTTACGGTTCTTTCTGCCATGCCAACACAGCATTACACACTTGCCTTACTCTCTTACAGGGAAGGGCAATGCAGATGGTGGCGTTGTGCCAATCAAGTCAGTCAAATGACTCTAAACCCATATGGAATTAGTTAGCTGGCTAAACAAATGTTAGAGTGCTTTCCAATAACAGTAAGGCCAGTGTGTCATATGTGACAACATAATAGAAAATTATTAGAAAATACACCAATAATAACAAAGTAAATTAAATGATTATGTTGCTTCTTTTCTAAAATAAATAAAAAGCAAGAAACACTGATATAGACTTTGTTGATGTTGGACGGATTGGGTTGGTAGCAACAACTACAATGCTAACACTTCCAGAGGCCTGATAATGCATGCACGCAAGTGTGTGAGTGAGTGTGTGTATGTGTGTGAGTGTGTGTGAGTGTGTGTGTGTGTGTGTGTGTGTGTGTGTGTGTGTGTGTGTGTGAGAGTGTGTATGTGTGTGTGTGAGTGTGTGTGAGTGTGTGTGTGTGTGTGTTCAGCCGGCCATGGCGTCCTGGAAGCCCCACACCTCCAGCACCGCCACCTGGAAGCTCTCAGTGCAGAGTGGGGGGTTATCGAAGGTGGTGCAGCGGCCTGAGCGACCGTGGTTCAGCTCAGCGTCGATGTAGAGCGCATTGCCCTCACCTCCACCTGTTGGGGGAAAATCAGCATCACTATATGGTTTCGCTTACCAGGAGCTACAACACAGATGGTGATTATATATAGGGCAACGTCTTAAGCAATGTGGCCAGGCAATGACAGGCACTTTCCCACTGACATTGGGCAACAAATCTGAAACTGGAGAGCTATAATCTTTAGTGATTGTCGTGATCATCGAATCAGAACACTAGGAACTGGTCATGGGATCATGTCTCAAAAGGTTGCTCCGCGTCTCATCACCTTTAGGTTTCATAGGTTCCATGGCCTCCAAAAACGCCATCAGTTTAAAAAACATATTTATTCACCAAAGGCAAATTCAACGTTACAGTATCCTTTCCTGGTTTTGAGAAGGCTTTATAGGAGCTTCTTTGGTCCCACTTACCGATGATGATGGAGTCAAAGTTCCCGGCCATGAACATGGAGGTGTTCCTGGAGTTGAGATGAAAGTGGCGGGCCGAGAGGAAGGGGGAGAGGCGCTCCGAGGGGTTGGGGCCAGTGGGCTCCACGGGGAGGGTGTGTGTGTGGCCATCAGCGTTGGAGTTGGCATCGTTGTCAGGCGGGTCCTCGTCTACCAGGTCCAAGCTCTGCGACTGCCCAGCATTTGCCAGTTCTGGGTGTTTGATCACTACCCACTCGTAGCGTTCCATCTCTGGCTTCATCTACACACACACACACAAATACATAAACACACACACACACATAGAGCAGCCATCTAAGGCTTACAGCTTACAGGTATTGTTACATCCCCGCTCTCCTGTAAATATGAGCTGTATGTGTGTGTGTGTGTGTGTGAGAGCGTGTGTGTGTGTGTGTGAGAGAGCGTGTGAGTAAGTATATTTTTGCATGTCAAGGATAAGGTGTCAGCTAAGCGGTTGCTCAGGTAAATAAGTACACAGAGTATCCAATATCTCACACCAGACACAGATATCTTCATGACCTACATAGATCTACATGTGTACTCTCTTTCTTTCTCACTCACACACACACACACCTGTACATCTTGTCAATTTGATTTCAAGAATACAATACAAAGCAATCATCAGACAGAAGAATACACTTTTAAAATGTATTAATATGTCTAAAACAATATTTTACAGGTAATGTCATAATTATGAAAACCTATATCTATATTTTCTAATTTTCCAGACGAATTTAGAAAACTACAATGAGCTTCAAATTCTAGCATAAAAATACTTGAGAAATTGCACCACCTGCTGCCCATATACACCATCAATTCATTCTCATTTAAGTTTCAGCACATAATCAGCATCATCCGACAGACATCTGTAGGTAATGTTGCTAAAAGGTGAAAACATGAGAAAAGCATGAAAAAATACAAAACATGACCATTTCAACTGGGCTAGTACTCACCCTGAAGACAAAACACTCTCCTGTCCCGAAGAAACTGAGCTTATTCCCTCCTCTCTTCCGCTCCTCCCAATCAGTGGACAGAAAGGCTCCACACACCTGCAAAAAAAGACCCAGTGGCCAGACTGTCAACTCATTCCTTCAGAGATAGAAACATCTAAACTGGAATTAACAGCAAAGTTTATTGTGGGTTTTCTCCTATGCAGGTGAACAAAACCAAGTTGGCCGTGATAAACACATCACAACTTCAAGCATGCTCGTCTAGCTTCAAACACCCGATGCCTGTTTTGTCTTGAAATAGTTATGACTCTCTCACAGGTCAGTCAGGTCATATCTATGCAGGAGACAACGAGACAGAAATCTGACGTTACCACGGAGACAGACCTTTCAAAGCCATAGGTCAGCATGTAATTACTCCATCACAGGCCTCCATGACAAGAAGCCATAACTGAATTAAGCTCAATCCCTTTTGGGTGGACTGGTATGCAGCACAGAGCCAGAACAGGACTGCTTTCAAAGAAAGAGAGACACTCAGACTAGACAGAGGCGAGGGTGCACACACAAACAGGATGCCAGCAGAGAGGTGACGCCAGAGGGGGGGTGCACAGGAGCACAGGGAGGGAGCAAGATCAACAGGGACACTCAGCATTAGATGGATTTCCATCCAACTTGTTAATGCGAATTTTGACCATTCGAAAAGGAAATCCGGAGTGGAAATGCTTAAAATTAGCATAAGATCTAACAGTTGAATCAAAAATGTATATGTGGAAGGAGGTAGATTAACATTGCAACTAAAGTTGATGGAAACGGGTTTATCCCATCGCATCAAATCGAATTTGTTGCTATTTTACAAGGTGTTTCCCTGAAATGTTGCCCTGACAACCATACGTTTTCATCCCACAGCTGTTCAGAACTCCTTCCTTGAGAGTGGCCAGTTTGAATTCCCATAACAGCGGATGGAAACATGCAGAGACTTTTTGAGACTTGATGATCACGAATACGCTTTGAATATGTGGATGGGTTGGATGGAAACCCAGCTAGTGAGACTGCAAGACCGACTGGCTCTAGCACTGAATAGATATCATTACAAATGTTCATTAATGAATAATGATTTGGACATATATTGCATAGATTCTGTTAAACCCTTAATGATGGAACGGAATATTGCCGTTTTCCTGTTGTGCCAAACATGAACATTATTTTGTATCTCTGTAAAGCAAATAACTGAGACCAGAATTCTTAGCATTCAAAGGTTTTTGTGAGGATTGAGGTTTTCCTGTTTGCATTTGAACTCCTTCCCCCCAGACAGCCTCCTTCACGCTCTGAACAACCCTTCTCCTTCACCTTTCGTCCTCCGTCCTCACACCCCCTCAGAGGGCCGGCTCCCCAATAGGTCAAATCCCCTTTGTCTCCCCTTCCCGCCATAAACTTAAGACTGCACACTATAACGTCTCATCACCGCACACTATAAAGTCTCATCACCGCTCCTCTGTATTCTCCCACCTGACTGAATGGTATAAATGTCAACACCTTCTTATTGTCAGGTAGGCCATTCTCTGAGCAACACATTTAGAGGGTATCTCCACGCTGAAATAAACTCCAGACTCCTGAATATGTCTTCCGGTACATTATTCAAGGTGTGCTCATTAGATTCTATCACCTTTGTACGGAATTCCCAAACTTAGCATTTAGTCTATATCTAAAATGTAACTAAAATGTAACCCCAGCTCTGAGCCTAACCTCACCCACCCATTGCAAAATGCTAAGAAGCAGGCAAGGAGCTAAGAGGGGTAGCGTGGAGGGGCTGAGTTTTATGAACAACGTAAAGTCCCAAGTCCCCAAACAGTTGACTCTACGTCAGCATAGGCTGTGCAAGGTTCAGGGTGATTTTAAACAGTAGAAGGCATTCTCAAGCCATGACATGCAGATGTTTATAAAAATAAATGGTACATGAATAATGGTAATTTTGTCAATATTAATACCAACATTGATGTGTTTCATCGCAGTTCAGTCAGATAATTTAGTTTAGCACAAAAAAAAACACACTTTAAGTGCAAAATGTCCTACAAACAAAATGACTGGCATTTACCTGTGTTTTATGGCACAAAACACAAGGGCATTTTGGTGTGTGTGTGTCAGTGACTCATGAGTGAGGCCCAGCTCAGAGAACTGGTTCTGAGTGTGAGTGTGTCAGTGACTCATGAGTGTGTGTGTGTCGGTGACTCCTGTGTGTGAGTGTGTCAGTGACTCCTGAGTGTGTGTGTGTGTCAGTGACTCCTGTGTGTGTGTGTGTGTGTGTGTGTGTGTGTCAGTGACTCCTGTGTGTGAGTGTGTCAGTGACTCCTGTGTGTGAGTTCTGCGGTGCAGAATGACCTCACCTCTCTTTCTGTGGTGCGCAGCAGGAGAAGGGTGGGCTCGTGGCCCTCAGTGTGGGAGTAGAACCTGCACACAAAGATCACACCAACACTTGTGTTACTCAAACACACCCTCAGAAACACATACACACACCTGTGCACGGGCACACACACACACACACACACACACACACACGTGAGTGTGTGCGTATAAACACATACGAATCTTGGCCTAGTGCGATCATTTAATAATCTCTTTGAGGATTACCCAGAGTTTATGTGCTTTTGTTCTCAGTAACATTGACTAAGCTTGAAGGGTACCTATTATTATCAATGTTCACTATTTTATTTTTGGGGTCTGCTAGAATAGATTTAAATGCTTCAGTGTTCCAAAAACACATCATTTTTCTCATACTGTACATCTCTGTTCACCCTCTGTCTTCTAGGCGGGCAATAAGGATTGTGTTACGAGAATACGTCATCTTGTAACAAAGGAAAAGGGCTGGAGTTCCAGCAAGGCGTTTCAGGCAGCAGAGAGAAGTGGTTTCTGTTGGAGAGTTATGCATTTAGCATAGTGATCGAAGAGTTCTGATCAATGGTTCTGCTCTTGTTTGTAGACACAAGTACAAGTAGGCCTGTTGTTGTTTTTGTTGTTGTTTAATAGTTATAACCTCACACCTAATATGTCACAGTGACTAATTATTGAACAATCCTATTGGTCTGTCGTTAAACGGGTCCTTTATTAAACATGTCAGAGCAGTTGCCTGATTTCAACGTTGTATCATGTTTAGATAGATTAACCGTAGATTAATAGAAACTGAATTACACTTGTGGTTCGAACAATGTCTGAGTATTTAAACGATCGTCTCTAGTATGTTGTTCTATGAATAAATCAAATCATTCTTCTAATTTACATTAAGATTAATGGTTATAACAACTACTGATTCCAAGGGAGAACGAAGAGATTGAGGAGTAGGACATCATGAACTGGAGACTCACACAAGAACATCAGGCATCAGGCCACTCTGAAATATTGGGAAAACAGTCTCTCTGCCAGTCTGGGTTAGGAGGGAAGGACAGGAGCACACCTTTTTAACAGTTTTTCCTGTTCACAACATTTCCTAATCTGAAGCTGAAGTTTCCAGCCCAGTGTGTGTGTGTGTGTGTGTGTGTGTGTGTGTGTGTGTGTGTGTGTGTGTGTGTGTGTGTGTGTGTGTGTGTGTGTGTGTGTGTGTGTGTGTGTGTGTGTGCAGGTGGGGGACTGTTTTACATGATGAACTTTGGCGGTTGGGTCAACTGAGCTAGCTGAAGTACACTGAATATTATCTCTAAAATGGGCCTGTTTACCAACACGTACACAGCATTAGCTCTCAGGAGGAGGCAGAGCAGCGTGTTTAGAGTGACCTCACTGTAAACGAATTTAAACAGCCCTGAGAAAACAGGTGACTCCTCCAACCCAACCTTAATCAAATCCCAACGCATGCAGTCATGTCTGGTATGCAAGTGAAGCTCTGCAACCCAATAACTGTCCTGCCCGGACTGCCTCTCTGCATAGTGCTCCAAGGCCACCACACACACACACCCCACAACAGATGGCATATCACGTATGAAAATCACTTTGTGATTGTGGGGTGGGTTATAGGGTACCTGTGAGTGAGGTGTCTATCTATGTGTAATGTAGGAGCTGTATTGTGTGTGTAGTGTAAGAGCTGTATTGTGTCTGTGTAGTGTAAGAGCTGTATTGTGTCTGTAGTGTAAGAGCTGTATTGTGTCTGTGTAGGAGCTGTATTGTGTCTGTGTCTGTGTAGTGTAGGAGCTGTATTGTGTCTGTGTAGTGTAGGAGCTGTATTGTGTCTGTAGTGTAGGAGGTGTATTGTGTGTGTAGTGTAGGAGCTGTATTGTGTCTGTAGTGTAAGAGCTGTATTGTGTCTGTGTAGTGTAGGAGCTGTATTGTGTCTGTGTCTGTGTAGTGTAGGAGCTGTATTGTGTCTGTGTCTGTGTAAGAGATGTATTGTGTCTGTGTCTGTGTAAGAGATGTATTGTGTCTGTGTCTGTGTAAGAGCTGTATTGTGTCTGTGTCTGTGTAGTGTAGGAGCTGTATTGTGTCTGTGTAGGAGCTGTATTGTGTCTGTGTCTGTGTAAGAGCTGTATTGTGTCTGTGTAAGAGCTGTATTGTGTCTGTGTAAGAGCTGTATTGTGTCTGTGTCTGTGTAGTGTAAGAGCTGTATTGTGTCTGTGTAGTGTAGGAGCTGTATTGTGTCTGTGTAGGAGCTGTATTGTGTCTGTGTCTGTGTAAGAGCTGTATTGTGTCTGTGTCTGTGTAAGAGCTGTATTGTGTCTGTGTAGTGTAAGAGCTGTATTGTGACTGTGTCTGTGTAAGAGCTGTATTGTGTCTGTGTCTGTGTAAGAGCTGTATTGTGTCTGTGTCTGTGTAGTGTAAGAGCTGTATTGTGACTGTGTAGTGTAGGAGCTGTATTGTGTCTGTGTCTGTGTAGTGTAAGAGCTGTATTGTGTCTGTGTCTGTGTAGTGTAAGAGCTGTATTGTGTCTGTAGTGTAAGAGCTGTATTGTGTCTGTGTAGTGTAGGAGCTGTATTGTGTATGGACCTGTTGAGGCTGCAGCCATGCGTTGACGTGGTGAACAGCAGCTCTGGCTGGCACAGAGCAAAGCGCTCAGGGATCCAGGACCAGATATCCCTTATCTCCTTGGCACTGACAATCTCGGAGGAGAAGTTATCCGCATTCACTGCAAGCTGCACATTACGCCTGAGAGAGAAAGGCGGCGGGGGCATAAGAGAGAGAAAGGGGGTGTAAGGACGGAAAAGATGGCATGAAATAAAAGAGCAGAGCAACCTAGTTAAACGTGAGACATGTCTGGCACTCATATGACATAAAAGGTGTGGGTACACCATCTTAGAACAGCAGCTATCATGTTTAAGTACTCAGTACGCTAGAACAGTGTGCTAGTCTGAGGAAGAGCAGCTATCATGTGCAAGTACTCAGTACACTAGTCTGAGGAAGAGCAGCTATCATGTTTAAGTACTCAGTACGCTAGAACAGTGTGCTAGTCTGAGGAAGAGCAGCTATCATGTGCAAGTACTCAGTACACTAGTCTGAGGAAGAGCAGCTATCATGTTTAAGTACTCAGTACGCTAGAACAGTGTGCTAGTCTGAGGAAGAGCAGCTATCATGTGTAAGTACTCAGTACACTAGTCTGAGGAAGAGCAGCTATCATGTTTAAGTACTCAGTACGCTAGAACAGTGTGCTAGTCTGAGGAAGAGCAGCTATCATGTGTAAGTACTCAGTACACTAGTCTGAGGAAGAGCAGCTATCATGTGTAAGTACTCAGTACACTAGTCTGAGGAAGAGCAGTACCTACCACCTGAGAGCACAGGATGCAGGAGCAGACAGATGAGTACAGGATGGAAAACAGGAGGGTGGGGAAATAAAGTGATGAAGAAATAATGAGAAACACCAAACAGCTGTGAAAAGAAACAGATGCACCCTGACACGTTTCACTGCTCAAAGTGATAAACACACACACACACACACACACCTCACTACTCAGATACACACTCACACACAGATACACTCAACTACAAGTTGAAAAGGGAGTTATGAAGTGCCAAAAATGGTGTATGCAATTTGACCAACAACCCAAAAAATACACCATACAAGAAAGAGGAAGAGGAAAAGAATGTAAGCAAAAATGTGAAATTACATAATAAAACAGTGAAAGTATTCAACTCAGCAACAACTTCAATGAATGTCTCAAATAATGGATATATTAACTAATCGGTTGCATTTTAAGAATTTCTTAACTGCACTATGTATTAAACCTGCATTATTATCATAATTGAGATGTTATCAATGCAACATATAGTACACAGCTGATTTGTTATGCCTCCAAGTACCGTTTCTGTTTGACCGTGATGCCCTTCTGCTGCAGGGACTTCTCATTGGTCAGCTGCAGCAGCGTGATCTCTTTGCGGCTGAACAGGCGGATGGAGAAGGCCTTCTCCAGTAACTTGTCAGGGGTGACGCTGGAGCCGATGCCCTTGACGAAGGTCTGGATGTCAGCTCGGATGACGGAGGACTCCTGCTGAGCCGGGGGCGGCTTCCCGGAGCCCGCAGACGCCGCCTTCTGCTTGCGGTAGAACTTCAGCAGGGCTAGCGCCACACGGTACAGCACCTTGTAGCCCTCCACCAGGTACACATCGACCACACGGGCCGCGTGGGGGAAGGGAAGATCGCCCAGCACCCAGCGCTGCCAGTCTGAGTACACCTCCAGGACGTCGGTTGCCGTGGCCACCACCAGCTTGTGCGCTCCCGGGCAGTATTTGTGCGCCAGGTCCCCGAAGGTCATGCAGGACGACTCGTAGGCCAGGAAGGTCTGGTCCATGAGGCGGCGCCCCGGCTCGTTGCAGGCCAGCATGCGACTGACGGCCTCGAAGCAGCGCGCCTCGTCGGGGCTGAAGTGCAGCAGGAGCGCCACCACGGCGGGCAGCGCCGGGCAGAAGGAGATGTCTGGAAACTGCGACGCCACGCAGGAGATGACCGCATGCGCCGCTCCCACCGCCTCCGCCTTGAGGCAGTAGGACGGCACCGGTGTGTCGTCCACAAAGTCTGGGAGCGGGAGCGAGGAGGCCTGGCGCTTCCCCCCTCCGTCCCCCATCAGGTCGCGGTAGACCAAGGCGTCGGGCGTGACCGTGCGGCAGGGTATGGCACGGACCAGCTGCTGGTAGACCAGCGCCCGCTGCTTGTGGCTCCTGGCCCAGACCCCTGAGCGTGCCTGGGACTTCAGCTCCCGTGGGTCAACCTTGCCGTCGCCCTTCATTGGACTGGCGCTGGCTGCTGCTGCTGCCCCCTCACCCATCTGGGTCCAGTCCACGTAACGGCCATAGTCCTCCTCTGCCATGGCTAGAGGCTTATGTCACCAGGGCTGACAGATATGGGGCTGAAACTTTGCAGAGATTGCAGCCACTCGGCAGGCGAAGGAGGAGAGAGAGGAGGGACAGCTAGCCGCCCATAGCATCCCTGGAGAAAGCAGGGGGATGAGGACAAAAAGCTCAGACATACTGCAGGGATTCAAATAACCAGCTGTCTTACCGAACAGCAGCCTGCAACTAATCTATCTGGTGATGAGTTTCTAAACTACTTTTTACTTATAGAATACGGTCAGAGCCCACCGTTTAGCCTACAGGCTACGTTAGAAGGAATGGCTAGCCTAACATGAACCATCCCAAAATAATGGAACGATACATAAAAACGTAACCTGTTTGATCCGGCCAGATTTAATCTATTTTAAACAAGACCTCTTATCAAATAAAATGAAAAAATATTTTTCTGATAAAATATTTAAGATTAACTGATTGATTAAATCAAATTAAACTATTTAACTGTTGAAATGTAGAAACAATGCTGAAACAGCTGAAGGCTATCTATTTTTTTAATAAAATGGGTAATAAGCTATATGAGTGTCTCAATCTTTGCACTGTTGTGTTTTCCTCATTGTCAAAGGAGGGGCTGCCATGAAAAGTTTGGGAACCACTGGTCTATTGTAAGGGACCCTGTGAGTGTGAAGGCATGCAAGACAGTCTGTGTGCAAGACTGTGTGCGTGTGAGTGTGTTTGTATGTCTGTGTGAGAGTGTTTGTGTGTCTCTGTGTGTATGAGAGTGTTTATGTCAGTGTGCGTGTGAGTGTGTTTGTATGTCTGTGCTGTGTGTATCAGCACAGCAAATGCTTGTGACAAGCTGGCTACAGTAAAACAGCATTAGGCAATTATACTAATTCGATTTTTTACTGACAGGAAATTCTCTCTTTCGCTCTCTTACCCCACTCTCCCTGACTTCCTCCATTCCCCTCTCTCTGTCTCTGTATTTCACCATGTTTCCCCTCATAATCTCTCAGACTTCCACAAAGACCCCCATTATTTGATCCAAGCACTAACCTTATAAAAGGATAGGTTTGGCTCAAGTTATCGTTTGAGGATTTGCTTGATTCTATCCTATCAAACACACAGACTTCGACAAGTACATATGCACAAGCACACAAACAGACACATACACAGGAAATGAAAAGGAGGACCTCTCATCTCATTTGTCGTGACATGTAAAGTACACATGTATTATCCTGCATCTAATCTCTTGTAGACAGATGACAATTTACCCTGACTGTATTCTCGCTGCGCAAACGAGAAGACCCCAGGTTTAGCATAGACCTAAGCCTCTTACTAAGGGGGCGGTGGTTTGCCTGTCAAAGACTCCCTTGCCTCTCGTTTTCCAAACAAGCAAGTTCCCGCCTGATTCATTCACCAGCGTGCATACAATTTGCAAAGTTAAAGGTGGCTCTGTAACTGAACTTAACTTATTGCAATACTATACAAAAACAAGTTAATAAAACGTTGCCTCGCTGATGTTGCGCAATATATATTTAAGGATGGTATGACTGTACTTAGCCAGAGACATTAGCTGACACCCATAGTGTAACAAGTGAGCTAGCAAGTTTGCGTGTGGCTAACTAACGTAAGGTGCGTACAAACAGAATTCTTAAAAGATGAGCACTGGTTTTACTGACATATAAATACGATGCATTAGTATTAGCTAGCTTACTAGGATAAGTCAGTTGTGTCCAATCTTATAATGTTTGCTAGCTGCTATGGGACGACATATAGCGTTAGCTTGACAAGTGTTTACTAACACAACTATATAGCTTGCTTGTTACCTGTAACATTAGGCAATGACACCACTGACGTGACAGCAAGACTAAAGAGTGGGCTGGGACTGTCTATATGGGTGCGAAAGCTACGCTTCACCAGCAATGAATGGGGTTGAGCTGACTAGCTCACACCTGATAATCGAGGTTGTCACTGAAAACCGAATAATGCTCAATCGCTTTGTCATTCAATCGTCACACGAATGATCAGAGGCTGTCCAGATACGCGGCAAGAGACTTGTTTCGGCGAATAGCTTAAGACAGCGACAGATTTGTAACGTTAGCAGGCTAGCAAGCTGGTTGACTGCCTACTTCAGTGGCTGGTAAAGCTGTACCACAGCTCTCTTGAAAATGCCTACAAACACGACAAAAAAAGTAGCTTTCAAATGACAGTCTGTGCATTTGCATGTGTCTCTCTGCGTGTTAATCACGATATGCTTCTATGCACGTCGACATGAAGGAAATAGGTCTTACCTGGTCAGATGTCTTCAAGCTGGAGATAGTGTTCAGGTTAGGGTCATTGGAGCATGCGCAGTGATGTCATACGATCGTGTAATGATATGCCATGTGTGCGCGCGAGGCGTTCCCATCTGGCGGAGCGAAGTGCGCTGAACTGAACGCAATCCAGTCGTTTGCAAGTGAATGACACTTTCAAAAGGACACATAAAGCAGGCGTACTCAATACTCGGCTAATAAAACGTATGTTTACAACAAAACACGGGACTGTCAAGCTGGACAGTAAAAGTTATCGCTCACTCTACCTACAATAAAACACAACGATGACATGAATAAGCTAGGCCCATGGTCCAAAATTAACAAAAAGGCAAGGTCAGTGAGACTGTCACCTGACTTGTCAGAGGTTGTTTACTCCTTCGTGTTCCTGTAAAAATCTTCAGTGCTACTCTCAGAGGAAGTTCCCATAGCAACACTGACAACGCGCAGCTTTGTCCCGATGGAAAGCGCGCCACCCACACACGATCAGACACATGATAGTCATTACAGTTAATTGAATTCAATCTTGCTTTACTTAGGCCTACCCACAGCACGATGCAAACGCGTGTTTTAGTCTTTTTTTGACGGGCTGCTTTGTTCATTTAGTGTTATACATTCTTATAGCATACATTGGAAAAACATTAAAGTGGACCAAAATGCTATCTTATTGCGAATTTATTGTTTTATTCTTTTAAAAGCAAACATAAAGCTGAAGACGTAGCAAAGGCAGAAGAGATGGGGAAGGACTTAGATATGCTTAATGCTTAGAGAGGAGCCGTGAAGTCACTAAGAGTAATTCTCATTTCCTTTCCTTGGTAATCCTGCCTTCCCTCCTTCTCTCTGTCCTTTCTTACGTTCTAGCCCTTCCTTCAAATAAAAACGTGGAGGAGGATGGAGGATTCAAGGCCAGACATACATGGGGAATGAGATGTGTCTGCTCACTCACGCATCACGTTTAAGAGACATCAATAACAGCAGCAATCACCTCTTGCTAGACTTAACGGATCTGTCGTTAATCAGCACGTAGTTAAAAATGATCATTGTCTTGAATTAAAAACTTCAAGAGCAATCAAAAGATGAATTCTACTGTATGTAATTGTCATTCGAAAGGCAACAAAAAACCATTAGGGTTGTTGTAAATGACACAAGTCTACATTTAACATCATTATTCATCATCGTTATTTTCAGTTATGCCAAATGCTAACCACATTTGTAGAGGTCTCCAGTTAGATCCATACACTAGGCTAAATATGTTATTACATGAATTCCAACTTAGAGTACAATTGATTATAAGTTATTATAGTGGAAAGTATAATGGTGAAAGGCACAATTGCACGCCAGCAAGTGTTAGGCTATTCATATAAAATTACCTTTTAAAAAAGCATTAAACTGGAAAAGTTTCAATTATTTCAGACAAACTATTGAATTAGGCCTACTTTCTGTCTATGTCCCTTCTGTCTACTTGCTTGGGCTATACCTCACGCATTCCAAAATATTTGCCTATAGGCACATAAAACACACCATCGCCTTGTAACCATCGACATTAGACCTATCTCTAAAAAGACTTCCACATAGGAAGCTCTTATGTTTCCAAGCTCATTGGTCCTCCGTCCTCCGTCCTCCATCCCTCACTCCTTGTTCCTTGTCTCCTCTGGCAGCAATTAGAGATTGGGAGAGGAGACATCCTTCATGACGTCACACTGGAGGACTGAGGAATGAAGACAAAGGAAGGAGGCCAGAAGGCACAAGTAAACCTCACTCCCTGACACCTTAAGTAAGTGTGTGTGTGTGTGTGTGTGTGTGTGTGTGTGTGTGTGTGTGTGTAACTGTAGACTGCAGGCATAGTGCTGTGCAGTGAGTAAACCTCACTCCCTGACACCTTAAGAGACGTGCTAGTGTGTGTGTGTGTGTGTGTGTGTGTGTGTGTGTGTGTGTGTGTGTGTGTGTGTGCTGTGAGTAAACCTCACTTTCTGACACCTTAAGAGACGTGCTTGCAACAGAGGCTAACACCCATGGCTTTTAGTTTCTGGAGTTTACAGTGGACGCCCGTATCCGCTGATTTCTTAACTCCCTTTCAGTTATTCTAGGTTTGCAGCCTGAAAATATTGGAAGTAATTGGAAAATTCCAAAAAGAAACGGTTCATAAGTTTTAAATTGAGAGCCATTCTGAGTGGCCTTTCCACACCTAATGCCTTTAAGCACATCTCATTTCTCATGTATGTCTGTCAGACGTCACATTCACACATTCACATAATTAATAATTAGTATATTATTTTAATTGTTTTATTTTATTATTAGTTATTGTTGTTGATGCAATTTATAAATTAAGCTTGATCAAATGTGGGCCTATTTAGGCCTACATGAAAAACAAGTTATACAGTATATAGTGTTCACAAACGGTGCGGGGTAGGTACTTCTGAAACTGCTGGGTGGCGTTTGTAGTAATGGCACTTTTCCACTGCAGCAACTCAGGGCACTTCCCAGGAGGTGCAAATGTTTATAGGAACGGCAGCCTAATCAGCCCTTTCAGCCGATCTGTTTCCAATGCGGTGCAGGAACTATGTACCTACAAGTGAAGTAGCAAAGACTTTGGTGATTTACCAGAGGTCATTATATCTAACATAGTTAGCTTGTTGAAGTTACTGTCACTGACATGTAAGCAAAACGCCAGCTGAAATATAGGCTTCAGTTAATCAATAGTGGTGCTGGTATCTTCATTTATCAAGTAATTACAGCTGCTATGAAACTTTTGAATACCGGCTTTATACCAAAATTCAACTGTTGATTCGACCTTGGAGTCCTAACTTTATCTAGAAATTCTATCCTAACTTTATCTAGAAATTCTCTGGTTTAGCGGACTAATGTTGGTGCTGCCGCTGGAAACATACTGTATACTGTAATGTGGAAGAGGTAGTGTGGCTTCAGTGTAGGAAAGTAAGGGTCTGGGTAGTTCCCAGCATGCTGTGGGGCATGCTGGAACTGTGTTGTTGTTGTTTATACAGTTAGTGGATAAGTTATAAGTTATGCGTGTGTCACTGTTATCATTTCGTCTGTGTGTTATGTTGTGTATGCCTGTGTGTCAGCTCCCCTGTGTTAGTCTGTGCACTGTGTCATTGTCTTAGTCATGTCAGAGTATAAGCCCTGCCTCCTGTTTCCTTGTTCTGTGTGTGTTCAAGTAGCCAATAAAGTGGCACTCCTGGGGTCATTCAGTGTATAGGGCATAGGGGCTGCATCAAAACCGAGGTCTTTGTCTCACTGCACATTTTTCCTGGCTAGCTCGCCACAATATCGTTATTTTGTAGTGCTCGGAAAATAACGTTGCAATCAAAGAGCAAAGGCTACCGTCAAGTCTAGTAGTTCCAACACCACAGTGGAGACAGAAAGGCTGAAAGGACCAGCTGGTTGTTGAATAACTAGAATAACTAGCCCTAAACTCTCTGTCTGTGTGTGTGTGTGTGTGTGTGTGTGTGTGTGTGTGTGTGTCTCTATATGTGTATATGGCTATTGATAAAGACATTTACTGAGAGAGTTCTCTGCTGGCAGTTCTGTCTGGAGGAAAATGAACTTTGTACGACAGAACCACATGAGGGTCACAAGACATTGCAGATTTAGTCATCCTCAGATTTATTGGAGAGTTCTGGTTATTAGATGCTGTATCACAACAATATGCTCTCCTGGCACTTATGGAATACTCAACACAGGCTGCCTCCCTATGGTCTACAGAAGTAGAGCAGGAAGAGTTGAAGTGGAGGGAATGGGGTCTTGTTTTACTGAAGGGCAGAGCCAAGAGTATAGAAAAGAATAGAAAATGTTCAGAAGAATTTGTTTAGTAATGTAATGTGTGTATGTGTTTTATGTGTGTGTGTGTGTATGTTTTTTGTGTATATGTGTGTGTGTGTGTGTGTGTGTGTGTGTGTGTGTGTGTGTGTGTGGGTGGGTGGTGAGAGTGCATTTTGTTCTTAACTCACTGTCCCAGAGCGTGCCGGCCTCTGAAAAATGGATCATTTTTCATTTTATACAAATGATTTCAAGTTGGGTATGCATTTATAGATATTAAGTTTGGATGTGCCTCTATTGATTCAGATGTTAAATTTGTATGTGGTCATATTTTGATTAATTAAAAAAAAGAGCACAGCTGTCTCAACTGGAGCTGCCTGGCAGAGATTGCAGATTCTTTCCTCACTTTGTGCTGTTCCCTACTGGCCAGCAGATGGCACTAGAGATCTATAGTTTTGTAGGTGCACAAAAAAATAGTTCTTGTAGTTATTGAAGGAGCTCGGCAAACCGGTGGGCCGTATAGTGCACGTGTGTATGTTTTAGATGCAACATATATACGTGCAACGCGAATTATATAGCCTTTGCTGTCTCAATATGGGTAATGACAAAGAATCAATCACATATCTATATCATTTACATACCTGTCAAGTTAACATGATCTGAAATCTGAGGTCAGTGATTGAGATCGGTAAAAATCCGTGAGCCATCCCCACTGTACACACATGCAAACAAAAAACAACACGTGCAAGCATTTGCAAGGCATTTCGTGAACAGGTCTGGTTCGACTCGAGATAAGAAGTTGCTCAGTGACTAAAAAACTTCATTGACTAAAACTGCTACACAGACATAGTGAACTGCACAGCAGTCTAATGGACTTGTCATTATTATTCTATGCTATTGGCAGTGAATATCCATGAGATTTTGTGAGCTCCATGAGCAAATCTGTTAGTTTCACGTATAAAATGTAAGTCTTGACAGATGTGCATTTACACTGTCATTTACATGATATACTGTATTTGTATTTATTACTCTATGTGTGTGGCTGACAAAAATAGAGGAGTCAAGAGTTTCTGTGTGTGTGTGTGTGTGTGTGTGTGTGTCTGTATGTGTGTACAAGTGCGTGTGTGTGTGTGTGTGTGTACAAATGCATGTGTGTGTGTGTGTGTGTGTGTGTGTGTGTGTGTGTGTACAAGTGCATGTGTGTGCAAAATATTCCACATGTTGAAGCCTGGCCATCCCTCTTAGAAAAATAATGTTAGACAAAAAATCACAACGTCTCCTTGATAGTTTTTGTGTGCTCTTAGAACACACACACACACACACACACACACACACACACACACACACCTAAACACACACACACACACCATATACCTTTTGGCATGTGTTTGATTTAAAGCTATTTACATAAAAAGGTAATGTAGCTGTAGTTTAATTCATGTGATCATTTTGTTTTATAGGGTGCAATAAATTCAATGACTGCTTAAATGACTCCACCACTACTACCCTCAGCCTTTGCC
>NC_045174.1:4194140-4206640 GCF_900700415.2 Clupea harengus | reverse complement strand
GCTCCCGCTCCCTCAGGAATTCCTATGAAGACCAAATCCAAGCAAATCCTCCCTGAAATGTACAGCATCTGACTGTACGCTCTATTCAGGGCTATCTGAGCCAGTTGATGCTGACATGAACATTCTATTTATACTGGCATGCGTTCTTGTGAGGTTCATGTGTTTATTTGACTGTCCTCAGACTCCGTTTAAAGCAGGTGGGTGGTGGGGGAGGATTGATCATCCCCTGGCCTGTCACATACTTTTCAGCTACTCCCTCTGTGCTCGTGCTTATACACACACACACGCACACACACACACACAAACACACACACACACAAACACACACGCACACAAACACACACACACACACACACCACACACACACACACACACACATGCACACACCCGCACACATACACACACACGCACACAAACACACACACACACACACACAAACACACTCGCACACACACACACACACACACACACACACACACACACGCACATGCACCCACACACACACATGCACACACACACACACAAACACATCATACAGGACATATACACACACATGCACACACACCAATCTATTTACACACTCCCTCAGGTACATCTCTCTTCACATACATTCCGCGCACACACACACGCACACACACACACCTGCTTCCTTTGTTTCCTGCTTACATTGGCACTGGACTGCAGTGTGATAATAAACCAAGAGAGAGGTTGAAAAGACCAGGAATTCACCTGTGTGTGTGTGTGTGTGTGGTGTGTGTGTGTGTGTGTGTGTGTGTGTGTGTGTGTGTGAGCTGACATTAGATGGTGTGAGTAAATAAGGAGCTGTGGGTGTGGCTGTCAGGATGATGGATGGAGAGGAGAAGGCAGAAAAAAAGAGATAGATGAGCGACAGACATAGACAGAACGAAGGGAGAGAAGAATGAAAGAGAGAGAAGTTGTTATTTTAACAGCTACTTGACATAGAGGGAGAGGAAAGACAGACACTGACACACAGACACACAGACACACAGACACACAGACACACACACACACACCACACACACACACACACACACACACAGAGAGAGAGAGAGACCTCAGGCTAGAGAAGTAGTTTTAAAGTATGTGTTGTATAGTGCGGTATGGATATATACTTCATGAAAGCTTGTCAAATGTATGAGGAAGCGAGTGGTATGGGCCAGAATGGAGTGATGAATGGTGGGGAAGAGGAAGAGGATTAAGTGTGTATATACCGCTGATGAGGTGTTTGAGCTGGGAGCCGTGTGTGAATGTGGGTCACTCTGCTGTGGGTGATGTTTTGCAGGAGGACTGTGCTATCCCAAGAGGCCGTGCGGTGAGGGCCGGGAAGGTGGATTAAGATGGATGGGGACACGAGGGTGTGGCATTTCCACTACACAGACACTCCCTTTTTCACACACACACACACACACACACACAAACACACACACACACACACACAAACACACACACACACACACACAAACACACACACACACACACACTTACAGTATATGCACACAAAAACACACACACATTCAAACACACACACACACACACCTAGGCACCACTCCCCCTCCCTGTCTAGTTCCCCTCTCCCTCCAGTCAACGTGGTGATGAACAGACTCCTTCCTGCAATGGAGGAAACAAAAGCAGGAGTTGGGAGAGAGGTGAATGAAAGATAGCATAAGAGAGGAGGAGAGGAGAATGCTGGGGAAACAGGAGGAGAGGAGGAGAAAAAACACTGAAGTTTAGGGGAGAAAATATGAAGGGAGAGGAGAGGAGAGGAGTGGAGTGGAGTGGTAGGAGAGGAGAGGAGAGGAGAGGAGAGGAGAGAAGAGAAGAGGAGAGGAGAGGAGAGGAGAGGAGTGGAGTGGAGTGGTAGGAGAGGAGAGGAGAGGAGAGGAGAGGAGAGGAGGGAGAGGACTGTGCTTCACATGTTACCAGCAGGAGAGTACGGGTGAAATACTAAAGGGGAGGTGTGTGGAGGTGTGTGGAGGTGTGTAGTGGGGTGTGGAGGTGTGTGGAGGTGTGTTTCTATGTGAGTATTGTTGATGTATGGCATATAACATGTGTGTATGAGAGAGTGCACGTGAGAGAGAGATTCAGTGTGTGTGTGTGTGTGTGTGTGTGTGTGTGTGTGTGTGTGTGTGTGTGTGTGTGTGTGTGTGTGTGTGTGTAAGGGTGTGGTGGTGCGCTGTGAGCATTAGGTTTCTGAGTCTGGGGGGCTTGCAGTCTTTCTGTTTATTTTCAGAACTGCAGGAGCTGTTGGGTGGAACTCACACCCACACACAGACACACACAAACTCTCTCACTCTCTCTCACACACACGTACACACACACACACACACACACACCTTTTCTTCAACTTCCTCCTTGGCCCTTTCTTCCGACCTGAATTATCACAGGATACACCAAAGAAAAAATATATACCACAAAAGAATCATTAGCTAATAATTTATTTCCGTTTAACGATTAAAAAGTCAGTGGTCATTGCATCTGAGTGACACATACAGAGAATGCATGAGAATGAGACACAAGGAATACGGCCAACACAAACACTGTGTTCCCCAGACAAGCCCAGTGGACACATGTCCCCTTCGAGACACCATAGTTTTGCCATCACTCATCGTTCTTGTGCGCAGGAAGGATGGAATGAGAGAGAGAAAGAGAGAGAGAGAGAGAGAGATTTCATAACTCTTCTTTGACCTTCTCCTCTGGCCTCTCCTGAACCACTCTACGGTTGCACACTTGCACCACAGAAATGAGGGCAGTCGTGAGTGTGAGTTAGTGTGTGTCCCCTAGTCTTATTTACATCATTAGTACACTCCAGATGACCATCAGGGACGCATACAACCAGTCTGGAATGGGTCTGACAACTGTGTGGATATGAGAGACAGCCACAGACTTTAGCGATGTGGGATGTGTGAAGTTGTTTTTCAGACTTTTTGAACTCAGTAAAGTCTGATTAGAGGGAGCACCCATAAACTGAAAGTGGTCACACACTCACACACTCTTTCTCTCTCTCACACACACACACACACACACACACACACACACATAGCAACGGCATCATAATATTCTTTGAACACTTTTGATGTAATGCTCTTTACAGCCCCGGTTCGCGTGCAATTCTCCCTCTGTTGTTTAACAAAGCGTGAGCATGATCAACACACACACACCACACACACACACACACACACACACACACACACAAACACACACACACACACCTGTGTGAGTGGACAACAAAAGAGGAGTAAGAAAGAAATGCTTGTTAAAGCGACACTGGCACACATCCGAAAAATAATAGCAGTTCATTGGCCACCAGTTACCATGGCTACCAGTTACCAGGGGTACCTTGAACGGATACGTTGGTGTTCAGCAATACTTCGGCAGTCTTTGAGAGAAGCGGGAGTTACAAAGAAACACCTGCATGGTGTACACACGCCCAGACACACACACACACGCACCCAGACACACACACACACGCCCAGACACACACACACACACACACACACACACACACACACACACACACACACACACACACACACACACACGCTAGTGTTCAGAGGCCTATTTTCTACCTGGAACTCAGTTACCTCCACACTCCTCTCTCTCCACTCTCACAGCAGAATGTAGTTTATTCACACAGCCGCCCTAACAAATACACACACTCACACGCGTTACGGTCAGAAGCTGTCAACTTCCCGTCCAGAGCATCCTGAGCCGGCAAACTCACACACAGAAGCCTTGTCTCCCCTGACACACTTAAACACACACACACACACACTCACACACACACACACACACACACACACACACACACACACACACATACATACACACACACATACATACACGCACACACACACATACACACACATGCATGTGCACACACACACCAAATCGTGTGTGAGTCAAACCATTCCTGCGCCTCTGCAAGGACCCACTAGTGGAGTGCCAAGCATAGCCTTTCAGCTCTAAGTGGAGCCAGATGGGGACCTGATGTAGAACCATTTGAGGATAAAAGGGTTCTTGTAACCAGAGAGAATTCTGCATCAAGAGCAAAATAAAGAACCTTTTCCAAATATGTTCGACATCGAATGTGACATTCATATGCATAGCGCTAATAACAGCAATACAAAGTCATGCAAAGACACATGTCGTGTGACATTTTCACTTCAATAATATGCTATACAAGTTATTAAATGCCTTAACATGGAGATTTCAATTTTTACAGGACTTGTACTCTTTCTCTCTCTCTCTCTCATACACACACACACATGAACACACACACACACACATTCACTCACATGCTGTGCAGGAATGGGAGAGAACACAGCTGGCTGAAAAAAAAGCAGGACAAACTCCGACTCATCCAGCTTTGGTTCCAGGGTGGATTTGGCATCACCAGTTTTGGGACAGAGGTGTGTGTGTGTGTGTGTGTGTGTGTGTTTATGGTTGATTGAATTAGACACACTGCAGTTGGAGTAGAACGAAACAAAAGCATTGATCCCCACATGTAACCTCAAACATTTACATGTATTTGTTGTGGATATGTGTGAGTGCTTGCGAGCGCTTATGTGTGTATGTCAGGTTTGCATCAGGATTATACAATCTGGCCCATTTCACTTCATATACATTCCTTCTGAAAATGAAAACAGGACACCCAATCAGGCTGCTTCTGGCAAAAACAGAAACTCAGTGAGAAAGAGAGAGAGAGAGGGAGAGAGAGAGAGAGAGAGAGAGAGAGAGCGAGAGTGCTTAGGGGATAGAGTGAGGGGGTTGGGGGGGCAAAAGGAGTGAGGGAGAGAAAGACGAAGAGAGTGCGTGAGATGTGGGGAGAGAACGAAAAGCAGGAAAGGGAGACAGGGAGTGAGACATTTGGGGGAGTGAGGATGAGAGAGGGAGTGAGGATGAGAGAGGGAGTGAGGCATTTGGGGGAGTGAGGATGAGAGAGGGAGAATGGGGAGAGGGAGAATGAGAGCTGGAAGTATGACAATCCAAACAGGTCACAATGCTAGCAGCTAGCGCAGTGCGGTGGAGACATGCAGGGGTTGCCGTGGCAGCGGGAGGCTTTGGCTGCCGCTGGAGTTCTGTTTACGCAGCAACGAGCGTTTGAAATAAATCAGCAGAAAGTCGGAGACCAACAATGAAAACATGCAAACATGCAAACAGCCAGTCGCAATAGACCTTTTTTTCTGCTCTTGCCATGGCATCCACCCCCTTCCCCCCATATGATTTAATTTAAATGCAGTCTGGCGACTAAAGAAAGGAAAGATTCTAAGTTTTTTTTTGGGGGGGGGGGGGGGGAGTACTTCTGGAAGGTTCCTTCAGAGCAGAATGTTCACTAGTGCTGGTTGATGCGGAGCTCTGCTCTGCTCTGCTGTAACTCTTGATGTCCGTCGGACGGAGCCCAGAGAAAACCACAAACATTCAAACACAAAAACATAAAACACTCTCTCCTGGGAGAGCACACATGGCACGGGGAAAACTTTCCAGACGGGCCAGCCTAGCTGGCAGTGTGGGGGTGCTGTGTGTGTGTGTGTGTGTGTGTGTGTGTGTGTGTGTTGGTGTGTGTGTATGTGTGTGAGTCTGTGTCTGTGTATTCATTCATCATTTAGTTTGTACATCTCTATGCGTCATGCATACAAACTCAGTCATGCACTCAGAATGTAGGCAGTATTAGCAGGACTCAGATGTAATCATATGTTTATATGATATGCACCACTATTGGAAGACCTTACTGAGGAGAGAATCAGTCTTTTCAAAAACAAGTCTGTCTGTCTGAGGATGATGTCATTTCTTCCTGGATGTTATGCTGAAGAGGGAACCTATCACAGTTCAGGTTCCTTTCTTCTGTCTGAGACATCAGTCATCCAAAAGGAGGAATCGCTTAGCCAGGCCTGAGTGTGTTTGAGGCGGGGGGGTGTTTGGTGTGTGATTGAGCAGCCTGTGAGCAGCCGCAGAGTGAGAGAGAGAGAGAGAGAGAGAGAGAGAGAGAGAGAGAGAGAGCACCAGTGATGAAAAGCAGCACTGGAGGACGAGAAGTCCAGGCTGGAGCCCTCATGGAGTTCTATAAATAGAGAAGGAGACGAGAGAGAGAGAGAGAGAGAGAGAGAGAGAGAGAGAAAAGGAGAGAGAGAGAGAGAGAGAGAGAGAGAGACAGTGGGAGACTGGGAACTGCAGAGTTTGAACATTGGAACACACTAAGGTGGGATCCAAGGAACCAGGGGAACCTGACGTGGCAGAGCAGGGTTGTCAGGGGGAGGGAGGGAGGGGTGGAGGGAGAGAGGGAGGGAGGGGGGTGTTATTAGGACCCAGTTGGAGGGGCACTGCAGTGATAAGGTGTCTGTGACGGCAGGAAGTGAACAGTTGAGGAGGCAGTAGAACACTGAGGTTGTGCAGTTTCATTGGTTGGGGTTCCAGCAGGTTTGTGTGAGTGTAGAAATCCATCCTTCGGGTTAGATTAGAGCTCGGCTCGCATCCCTGGCTTAGAAGGACATGCATCCAGGGTGCGGTGATCGTTTGATGAGACTAGCCCATCAGCGTTGGCTTGGAGGGGGAAGAAGTGTGGGGAGGGGGAGGGGGAGGTCTAGTCTTAAGGGACTGAAACATGGGACTAGGGGAGAGTAAAAGTGGACATTTAGCTGTCGTTGTCGAGAGTTGTGGCGCACACATCTTCCCCTTTTTTATGGTCCCTTTACAAGGCAGACCAGTAGAAAAGAAACAGACAGTTCAAATAATAATACAATATACACACAGTGGTCCCACACAGGCAAGGTACATACAGTCTCTGTAATGTGCTCCGGGAAAGGTAGGGGTCAGGGAGAGGTCAGGGAGAGGTCAGAAGTCACTGTGGGGATTGGTAGGGGTCAGGAAGTTTGAGAGTTGGGAGGTGGGGGCATTTTCCCATCATGCTTTGCTGCACTTGCCCTTCTTCTCCTTGCGCTGGAATTTCCGCAGCCGCCGCGTCCACACGTCCCGCCACTGGATGACCAGACTGTTCTTATCGGCTAGCAGCCCCGTCCCGGGGGGTGCGCCCGCCCCCACATTGCTGGCCGCACTGTCATTGGTCCCCAGGACCAGGAAGCGCTTGCTCATCTGAAGGCGCGGGCACTTGCAGGCCAGGTCCTTCATGTGGATCCAGAGCAGGTTGTCTCCTCGCTTGAGCGGCTCGCCGCGGCTCTTGTACACGGAGACCACGTTCACCGTGAACTTGGCCCAGTCGCCCACCGTCTCCATGTCCAGGACGTTCACCTGCACCGCTGTGGAGAGAGAGAGGCATTCAGACAGTCTGTTATGTCAACACCTGCACAGGGTTTAGCTACTTTTGGAGGTTTATGAAAGGTCTGTATGTGAAGGGGAAGAGTGGAAAGTCTGACACACTGAAACGTTTTCGGCTGTTTGAAGGGTTGTTGTCAGCTTACTAATGGAGCGCTCTCGTCTTAGCTTAGCTCATTACCGTAAGAGAGGTGCAATGACCAAATCCATATCAACATTCTACTTTCTGCTCTTTTCAACAGTCCAACATTTGCATTTACAAATAACTTTTGTCATTATGGCTTCATCAAGTTGAGAATTCCAATCCACATAGGCAGAATGCCCAGGACAGAATAAGACAACTCTGCAGCTTAGCTATCGCTGCATTCAGTGGGTATCTATGAGCTGGCAGGTGATGCCAAGGCCAATGGGCACATCCAATGCCACTCTGAGGCCAGCTAATATCAGTAATGGCCTTGAGATGTGGCTGGTGAGCCTCATGTGGATTGGATGTGGCACTTGGTAGTTCTCACCTTCCCAAAGTGAACAAAGACATCATGTAAAGGCAGAGATCTATGACAGCTGTTGCACTTGGCAGCAGGCAAAATTGGTAGAAAATGAATACAGTATTTTCTTATACATTTTTATAAGTCAATATGGTGAAGTTGGCTTCTGTACAAAAGAGCGCTGTACTGTATAGTTGCAATATGTCAGTGGGAACGCCTTCTAATCCAACATGGCACATCTGAAATCCTGTCACTCATCATTACGACGTGATCACAAAAGATCAACATCTGGTTTCTCTCAAAGCCCAGAGGAGTGGAAGGCATGGACTAACCAGGACTACTTATAAATGAACCAGGATTTGAGGTTCCAGTGTTTGTGTGTGTCTGTCTGTCTGTATGTGTGTGTGTGTGTGTGAGAGGGAGACTGAGAGGTGCTTTACCATAGTCTTTCTTGCAGTACTTCTTCATGTTGATCTTCAGATTTCCCTTCACTGGTTTACAGTACGATTCACAGTCTAAGCACAGGAATAAAGGAAAGCATTATGTAAGATTGTGTGTGTGTGTGTGTGTGTGTGAGAGAGAGAGAGAGAGAGAGAGAGAGAGAGAGAGAGAGAGAGAGAGAGAGAGAGAGAGAGAGAGAGAGAGAGAAACAGAGAGAGAGCGCTAAGGTGTCTTAGTGTTTCCTTGAAATTCTTTTGGGCACATACACATAGACAAAACCACGAATATGCTCCTGGTGTGTGAGAGTGTGTATTTGTGTGTGTATGCAATATGTGTGTGTGTGTGTGTAGGGGGGGGGGGGGGGTCAGATAGACAGAGAGTGTGTGTGTGACAGACGGAATATGAGTACACGAGGGGAAATGTTCTCTTTGGTCAGATTTTCTCCTTAGTGAATAATCGCCACTGATAAATAAAACACACAAGGCCAGCCTTACCACACAAATCACAGGAGTGCCCTCTCTTTCTCCCTCCCTCTCTCCCTCCCTTCCTCTCTCTCTCCCTCAGCAGCTTATTCCTGCCTGTCAAACTCCAGACAGGCCTATGGCTGTGTGCCTCACACAGAGGAAAACATTCAGCCCGCTCTTTTTCTTTCTTTCTCTTTCTCTCTCTCTTTCTCCCTCCCTCTCTCTCTCCCTCTCCTTCTCTCTCTCTCTCTCTTTCTTTCTTTCTCCCTCCCTCTCCTTCTCTCTCTCTCTCTCTCTCTCTCTCTCTCTATCTCTCTCTCTCAGGTTCAGGCAGGAAACTCTTCACAGCCTCAGCCGATTGGTTCCCGCTATCGCACGCTTTTCAGTGAGCCAATCAACGTGACACCCGCAGCGTCAGCTTCTTAACAGGCTCATGCTCACCCAGACAGTTTGCCGACAGCCGAGGTATCAATGCCACTGTATTCTCCCCTGCCCACCTCCCGAGCACCACTCGTCCAGATCTGCTTCAAGTGTCTGGGGTTCCTTATGTATGTCCGTCCAGTAGAAACATTCCTTTGCTGTGTCAGTCGTTCGGCAGGAGCATCTTAACGCTTTCATTACCCAGTCCAAATCTCCTATCACCTCGTAACCATGAATACATCAAATGTCTCAGGACCCTCTGCACCCATCGAAAAAATCAGATGCTATTTCTGTACACTGTAGTTTGGTTCTTTTGTTGCTTAGCTGCTGTTTGCGTTTCATTTTAGAGATGTCTGCTTTCATTTTTCTCTGTGTTGGGGATCATTTGTACTTCCTGTTTTGGTTTGGCATTAGATTTGAGGGTAGGTAGAGGGTGGGTGTGAACTTTTATAACTTCTTTGGCCTTCAAACTGTAGCTGTGGCTTGGAACTCCATTAGTGATTTAGAGACCAGCACAGAGCTGTTTGACTGAGTGCAAACTGGTAAACCCAGAAACGATTCAACTATGTGCCGGATCCTGGCTAGGATTCTGCTTAATTGGGTCCGTTAGAGAGGAAGTCACCTGGCCGGCACCGGGTTAAAGTCTTGGGTCCAGCAGTGAATGTGCTTCAGTAGCTCAGTGGTACAAACTGAACCACTGGAGACATTTTCTAGAGAGTCTCTTTGAATACCAGGAGGGTATTCCAGGAGGAACCCCCCCCCCCCCCTCCCTCTCTCTCACTGTCCTTCTGAAGGCCTCTGAGCTTCATTAATCACTTTATGCATGCAGAGAGAAATTTCTTAGTGATAGCTGGAGCAGTTTTGGCTCAGGATGAGTGCAGTTGTGTGTGTGTGTGTGTATGTGTGTGTTTCGGGCAGGCATTCACCTGGAAAAGGCAAATGAATTGCCCACTGACCCAGAATAGAGTATAACACACACACACACACACACACACACACACACACACACACACACACACACACACACACACACACACACACACACACACACACACACACACACACACACACACACACACTCACACACACTCACACAATCAACCTCTCATCTCCCCTTACCCAACCTCTCCTTCTTTCTTACTGTCGTGACAAGGACAAATTGCGTCCCCTCCTCTTCTCTTCTCTTCTCCTCTGCCACCCCCTCCCCTCCCCTCTTCTCCCCCTCCTCTCCTCCTCCTCTCTTTAAGAAAAACTTCAGCTTCTTATTTAAGCTTCAAATGGCCTTGACCTGGGCCAAGAAGAAGGATATGTTTCTCTGTGTAAGTGTCTATACATATATCCTGTAAGGGTGTTTTTGTGTTAGGAATGTGCGTGTCTGTGAATGTCCTTGTGTGTGTGTGTATGTGTTCGTGCATAGGCATGAAGGAGTGTGTGTGTGTGTGTGTGTGTGTGTGTGTGTGTGTGGTGTGTGTGTGTGTGTGTGTGTGTGTGTTCGTGCATAGGCATGAAGGAGTGTGTGTGTGTGTGTGTGTGTGTGTGTGTGTGTGTGTGTGTGTGTGTGTGTGTGTGTGTGTGTGTGTGTGTGTGTGTGTGTGTGCTAGCGGGACAAACCTGCAGATTCTTCTGTTTCTGTGCTGCTGCTGCTAACAACAACTGCTGTAGGGCTGATAACTGGAATCTCTGAAAAATAAAGAGACCGGTAACACAAAGTTACGTGAAGTAATGTTTTATGTGTGTTGTGTGTTGTGTGTGTACCCTTCAGGTACAGATGTACCAGTAAGGAGTCCTTGAGCATTTTGCACAATGAGACAACATCACTGAATTAACAAACAAACAAAGACACAAACCCATATTCATCTCAGGAATATAGTTTTTCTCTATGTGTATTTGTGTCTCTGTGTCTCTGTGTGGTACAGCGGGCATAAAGGTTAAAGTTGGCTTGGCATGGGATGGCATGGAGGCAGCATGGAGGCAAGCTGCTGCTCATTAATACACACACACACACACACACACACACACACACACACACACACACACACACACACACACACACACACACACACACACACGCGCGCACACACACACACACACACACACACACTCAGGTGGCACAGCGCTTTCAGCCTGGCATGTGGGATAAGTCACCTGACCTGGCTGCCATAGCAACAGAGACACAAACAGAGCTGAACCCAATCACTGGTACACACACATGGGAAGCACTCTACTCTGATTTGGAGGTCATCTGATTACAACTCCTTGCTCTTACAGCGCCCGTGCGTAGTTCTCCTAATTGCATGTATATGTTTGTGTGGTAGTCTGTGGCAGTCTAATCAGGCTTGTGAAGATACCATAGAGCACAACAGAATATTAAAGCATGAATATAATCTTCATCAATCAAATGTTTTCAGGATGCGTCCTTAAACTCTACACTCTTTAAACTCTGTTAAAGATACAAGAATTATGACGGTGTGTGTGTGTGTGTGTGTGTGTGTGTGTGTGTGTGTCTGTGTGTGTGTTTGTCTGTGTCTACTTTCTGAATTGTCTGTGTGTATACATGCTTGTCTAAGTTCAGACTTACTGATGCAGGGGGCCACAGGAGATCTGCTCTGCTGGTAGCCCTTGGCGCAGCGGTTGCACGTGATGCCTGTGACTCCGTCCTTACAGGGGCACTGGCCGGTCGTCTGGTTACATGTCTTACCAGCAGCCCCCACCGGGTGGCAGTCACATGCTGACAAGAGAAAGTAAGCGAGACAGAGAGAGAGAGAGAGAGAGAGAGAGAGAGAGAGAGAGAGAGAGAGAGAGAGGGGGGGGGGGGGGGGTATTCAAATTCAAAAAAGTCAGGCTTGGCTTTGATCCAAACTTAATTAATTTCACAGTTAGAACATGTAAATCAGAGTCTGTTGTCTAATTGAGCAAATTAATGACCAGTGTCTAAGTTTTTAATTCATTATTAAATGAATAACTGGGAGTAAAAGCAGAGACAGACAGACACACCCACACACACACACACACACACACACACACACACACACACACACACACACACACACACACACACACACACACACATACAGACCCACATCATTTCAGGCATATTCTGAAGCCTGTGAAAGCATCCGGTCCCTTTAGTGGAGTGTTAGCATGGTGGCACAGCACACACACTCACACCATCTGCACTGTTTCCCGTAAGGCAGCTGTGGCATAGATGCCAACATGCACACACACACACACACATGGGCACCCAGCACACTCACACACACCACAGACACACACACACACACGTACCCACAAGTAGAAACAGGGCATCATGCCTGGCAGAGTGATCCTGTTTATGTGCAGCTCAGGGACGACATGTGCAGAGGAAATGACCTTTTTAAAGGTTTCTCTCTCTCTTCACACACAC
>NC_045174.1:4159140-4161640 GCF_900700415.2 Clupea harengus | reverse complement strand
GCAAATGATCATCTCCAAGCGTCAAGAGTTTCTCTAATGATGGTGAGGTGATTCCTTTTATTGTAAAGAAACCGGTGAAGAGTTCAGGCATGTGGTTCAATTCCACGTTGAGTGTCCTTCTAGTACCTTCTCCTCCACTGTTTTATCCCTCTTCTCCCCGTCTTCTTTCATCTCTGAATCTCCACATCCTCCTGCTCTTATTCATCCCTTTCATTTCTCCTCTTGCCCCCCTTCACCCTCTCAACTAACTTCTTCTCCATCTTATCTTCCACCCCTGACTGCTCTTTCTTTTCCACCATCATCTTGTCCACTGTCTCAACCTTCTTTTGCCTTCCTACCTTTTCTTCATATCCCTTCTTCCATGTTTTTCTCCTTTCTTCTTCTCTTCCTCAACCCCTTTCTCTTTTTACATCATTATTTTCCTCTCCATCTCCTGCTGCTGTTGGACAATCTCACTGTCCGTCTTTCCCTTCAGATACTCATCCATTTCCTCCTCTCTGTCTTCCTTCACAAGTTTCCCCCTCCTTCAGATGTCTCTCATTCTCCTCCTGCTGTTCCTCCTGCCCAACTTGACCCCCCCTTGCCCTGCTCCTCCTTCCTGTCCTTTGTTGTCCATCATCTCCTTCTCCAATTCTACCTCCTCCTCATATCTGTCTATCTTATTCTCTTCATCCTTCCTCTCCTTCATGTCCTTTTCATGCTTTCTTTCTTATGCTTCCCCCTTCCTCATCCTCACACTCCTGTCCGTGTGCCCTCTCCTCCACTATTTCATCTCTCCTCTCATCCTTCTGTTCAGCTTCATCCATTCTATTTGTCGTCCTCTTCTCCTCTGTCTCCTTCTCTTTCTCCCAATCCTTTTTTCGTTCGGCACTTCTACTCTTCCTTTTTCATTTCCCCTTCCCTCCTCATCGTCCTCTTGTCTTTTCCTCGTTTCCAAGTCTGTCTCCTGCTCCGTCTTCCTCTCTCCTCTCTCCCTTGTCCTCACCCCCTTAAGGCCAATCGATAGTCTAGGAGAGAAGTGTTGTTCGAGAAAAAATGACGTAAAAGTGACAAAATGTGTGCCTCCTAGGGTGTCGTAAACCGTGTTGTGTAGCCCAACATCTGAAATATTTAAAGGCCGCAGACGTTGACAGCTTTTGTCACTAATTTTGATTGGATGTGAAGATTTGGTCGTTTATCTTTGTTGACATGGATCTGGCAAGTTAATATTTTTAGCATCCTGTATTGGAAAATAATATCAAAGATCAAGAATGAAAATAAGGTAATGGATCATACTCTTGTGAAACCTCTATGGTAGTCTGTTAAAACACTGATAGTAAAGCCCTGAAAAATAGCTTAGATTATGCACAACAGATGTATGGAATGTAATCAAAACATTTAAATAAATCTTTTTTAAAAACACACTTTGCGGCAGACCTGAAAAAAATGGTGTCAGCAAAAAATGTAAACATGGAGCACCTGCCCTTGTATGACACCATTAGGTCTGGGTGTGCAGGAGCTATATGCCTAGATGTGACACTATTATTAACGACCCTGAAGTTAATTACGATCAGAAGATAGACAAGGCAAACGCCCGGCTCAGCAGGGGGAGCCCCCAAAGTACTGAGGATGTGACTTCAGTTAAGATAAGTTGAGAGACAGAAAGCTGTGAAGTTCATATTTGATGACAGTCGGGGAGAGACAGAAGAGACAAACTGTGCCCTTCAGGATTGTGCTGCCTGTCTTCAGTGGTCTATGTGACTTGAACTAGTTTACTAATGTTAGTTAGCTAGGTAGCTGAGTTGCCATAGAAATGACAAAATATGCTCTATGCCAACTTGTCATTAGTGACAGACCATGAAAGCCCAGACGTGCTGCGCCCTCATCAGACACTCTTCATTTTTGTCGAGTGATACTTCTCGCTTGGACTATAAATCCACCTTATTAGACCTCTGAGGATGTGTCGTCCACTATGGACTTCCGTGTCTAAGTGATTTTCTCTATTGGGGAATAACATGGGGATTTTGAATGTCCTTGAGCAAGACACCGAACCCCCAACTGCTCCCGATGTGCAGTTTGGCAACTTAGATAGTAGCCTCTGCCATTGGTGTGTGAATGGGTAGATGTCTGAGGCATTCTCTGTAGAGCGCTTTGAGTGCTCTATGAGTAGAAAAGTGCTATATAAATGCAGTCCATTTACCATTTACAATTGTTCAATCATGACGACGACAAGAGACATCATATTGGCAACTAGCATACTATCAGTGTTGTTTAAATCTGAAACCTAAAACTTGCTAGTCACTACCTGCACTTTTTATGCTACAGTGGCTGGCCAATGGCAAAAACACCTTTATTGTCTCCAGAACCGTGACGTCCTAAGTGTGCGCTGACTAGTTAGCTTCGGTTAGCTCCCATGCAGCAGAAATCTTAGTTTACCGTCTTAAAAGCATCAAAGATCACAGGAACCACTCAAAGTCAGACGACAAAAGTATGAAGGGCAAAACGGGAGCATTTCAGAATA
>NC_045174.1:4149140-4154140 GCF_900700415.2 Clupea harengus | reverse complement strand
ATGGTGCTCTTAGAGTGGTGGTGTGGAGTTGAGCAGGGTCATAGCATCAGGGAAGAAGCTCTGTAACGCTGCAGTCACCTTGCAGTCGTTTTTGCTGTGAGAATGTTCTTATCATATTTATAAGTGTGGATATAGTTGTCATTAAATAAAAACACTGCAGTCCAAACCCAGATAAGTTAATGGACATGCTGTAAGGGTGGGCGTCATTCTTTTTTGGCAACGAGAGAGAGAGCTAGCCACCGAATGAAGTGTTACATCACGTGTTTCTCAATGATGATAAAAATGATTATTACATAAAACGGTCCACTTTGAAATAATTTTTGGAGTGAGCGCATTTTCAACCGAGGGAGAACTTTACTGCACTTCCAAACGTCACCAATCTGGATTCTAAGTTGTGACGTGTATCCTTCTTCAGCTGATGAACATACTTGAAAACGTTGCTAATACTGCTAATATTGATTATCAATGATCGATTCTATATTCCTTATTCCTTTTACAGATTTATTTTAAATAATGTTATTTTTGTGCGTGCCTCTGTCCTTGAAATGGGGAGAGTTGGCTTAAGAGACTCAAAAAAAGTTTTGGCATGCCGAGTGCGACAACCTGAAGGTAAATTTGGTCGAGGACAAATCTGAATGCGCTTAATGTTATTAGTGAGCGCGACTCGAAATGTGTGGCGGCAGAGGCTCGAGCTGCAGAGCAGATTGGCTTTCACGCTCCAGCAAGAGACTGCTGCACGCCGAAAAGCTGAAAGGGTTACTGTTTCACACACACACACACACGCACACACACACACATACACGCTGGGGAGAGGGCCCGGCTCGGTGGCGCCTTGGCGTCACAGGCGCAGCCTCCAAAACCCCGAGACATCATCAAGAAAGGAGCTGACAGCGGGGAACACACACACGCACACACTCTCCCTCACACACACACAGACACACACTACGTACAGGCCCTCCTGTGTATCTGTCACAATAACCGCACGGCGAGTGACAAATCCAACCCTAACCGCAGACACACACACACATATACACACACAAATACACACATGGGGCTGTTTTCTCGGTTGCAGTCGAACGTTTTAATAACAGCTGCTTTGGCTGGTTTATTTAACTTCGCTTGCGGTAACCTAGATCGTGAAGAACACAGACGCGGTTAGGATTGCATTACGCGCGGGTGAGCGTCTGATAGGGCTTTATTAGACTATATCTCTTTAACTGGTAGACAGCTCACTTGCCCGCTAATTGATAGTCTGGTACCGTCACAACCAGTTCACCATTGTAGGAGATCGCGCTTTTGTGTCACCAAGATTTGGGTTTGGCAGAGCAGCCTGTCACTTTTTTCCACCAATCCAGTAAACTACTCCACTCCACACACTTCGCACAGGAGAGTTTTGAAGAAGTTGTTTTCTTGCTGTGGGAGCCAGACAGTGCGTCTCTAGCGGGCTGTACTATTTCACCTTCGACAGTGTTTGAAATGACCGTTATGTTAACACACTTGCGCAGATAGAGAGCGGGTTACGTACGGACTCCTCGATCCGACTCCAGCAGCTCGTACAATGAATAACTGCTCTGTCGCGAGGCGCTCTAGGTATGTGCCCCGTGTTACACAACCCAATAAATCAGACGGTCCCACACGCGCCACGCGGGCTCGCGCTCTCTGTGCATTCAACCCTGGACGTCTCAAGCCCCCAAACACGCCCCCCAATACACCACACCAGCAACACACGTCACCTCCAAAACCTCAGTACCATAGAAATGGTGGCAATTTCGCACGTTTTCAGAAGACTGACACTTATACATGCTTGAAAACATAGACTTTATTTGTCTAAACGCGTAATCATGACCATTTACACGTATAGGTTTTATTTATGCTTTTTAATTTTTTATTTTAGAAATATTCAAGTAAACATAATCTTCCATATTTATCCGGTATATTCTGCTAAACCATCCCTTTACAGCCGCTATAATCACAACCGTTAAAATAATAAATAAGAGTTCTGTGGAACCTTTCTACAATACTATAGGTATTCCAAAAGCTGAGTTCACGCCTTTATATATAATTTTATCCTCAACTTTTCATTTAATTATTATTATTACTGATATTAATAATATACATAGAAAAAAAACTCTAGGCAGCATTGCAGTGAAACAACAGTCAGCATTACTGTTCAGTTGAAAAAAGTGAACTTCTTGGAGAAGTGTATGCATTCCATCTCGGATTAAAAAAAAACACCTAAAAGGTCTTCTGTGTGAAGTGCCGACTCCCCCGCCAGGGCTCAATTCAAACATGGTCCTGTTCAATACACAAAAATAGCTGCTTTCGCTTCTCTTAAATATATACAATGTTGGTATTTCAATTAAAATGCTATATAAAAAAATAGATTCGCTATGGTGCCCACATCAGTGACAGTTTAAACAGTGCAATAAAAAACGGCTTATTTCTTTTTTATTTCCAGTCCACGTACATGCGTCCGCCGGGACACCCACACGACCACACACGACACACAGGCCCACACATTCACGTTCCCTTTCCTTTATGTGTTTCCCCACTTTCTCTGTACCCCCCTCCCAAACACACTCACACGCATACACACTCACGCAGGCACGCACACACATAGCTCCTCGCTCATTCAGCATGAGCACTTGCACTCGGAGATGATCGGGTATTGCACCGGTATCCACGTGCAGTATTTTTGCCGCAGGAAGCCCTGGCAGTACCATCGGAGGAAGGTCTTGGTGATGGATTTCACCGGTTTGCAGAACATGCCCTCTGGGAACGAGCACGAGCGCTCATTGAAGCAGTTCGCTTCTTTGATGTAGCGCGGCCAGAAGCGCACGCCAAGGTCTTTCCATGCGTACACCACTGGACAGTGCGTGTACGTCCACAACCACTGCAAGAACTTCCGGCGGGCCTTCTTGCCCACTTTGACCCGTTTGCCATATGGTGTCTCAGACAGGTCCAGCTTTTTTATTTCGTTTGGCATCGGGCCGTGTACACGCAGCTCGAGCTGCGTATGTGAGAGGTTGAGCTGCGCGGGTGCGCTGATGGACATGAAGTTAGGGTCAAAGTTGCTTCCAAGCTTTTTCCTCAGTGTCCGTTCCACCAAGTCCTGTTCGCGCGGGTCGTACTCTGGGTCTGGGTCCTCATGCAGGCCTGGAACTGGGAGATGGTCGCTTGGAGATGGCCTGAGTCGATAATGCGGCAGGTAATGCTGGCAAGAGCCCAGGTGAGCGGACAGTAGTGACAGCAGCAGCAGCGGCAGCAGCATCTGGAGGGAGCAGCCCATGTCTGGCTGTCTGTTTCTCTGTGATAGAGTATGTGTGTAGGTGAACTTGTGTGTCCCTTAGTCCAGTAGGCTTCGGATGGAAGTGTTTTTTAATGTCGCTTCTCGTTAGTGCGCTACTGGGATCTTTGAACTGTGGCGCCCGGGAACGGCATAAATAGTCGAAGCCAAGAGTACGGGCAAGACGATACTTTTAATAGACCGCGTGGCGGTTTGAATGACACACCGGAGCAGGAGCGCGTTCTTTTTAGGGATCCTCCGGATGGGACCTCGCGCCAAACTCAAAATGATGCAATTCTCGGATGCGTATTCTCTGTGAAGTCAAATAATTAAAAACAACATAGCAAAACTTCAACACATTAAAAATGGCGTCACCACCCCCTCTCTCCTTTAGTTTCTCCAATAAAAAAGAGGGCGAGAAAGAGTGAGTAGAAAAAAATCACTTCGGATTTCTGGGGGTTGCCATGGTTACTCTGGAGACTCGAAGCAGCCTCGGCAGACTGTCTAGACTTTCTGACGGAGGTTTGGGGCTTGTGCTGCATGGAATGAAGGGCAGCTATACAACCAAAGAAGGAGTACAGAAAAGAAGGAGAGGCCCTCGCCCACCGTTTCCGTTACCGTGAGAAAGAGCCCCACAAAAGAGGATCTGAGCACGTTTGAAATGTCACCAGCCCGGGAATGAGGGCAGTCCCAGCCAATGTTATTTTTACGCTGTGCTTTTATGAACGCCTCTCTGTCACAGTGGCCAGGGTGTTCAGGCTCCACAGCGACCCGACGCCAGGGCGCGATCCATGGGTTAAAATAGTCCAACTTGCCTTAGCACCAGTGCAATATTCCACACTTGATTGGTTTTCTCGTGCTTTTTTCAGCAGCCGTTGTCCACGTTTCACCAAGGATGAGAGCGTCCGTTTAGCATTCACTGAAAGCCAGTGGCAAGAACCTACTCAAGAGTGATGAATGTATTCCGTCTCAGCATAGAATGCGATAACCAGTTCTACCAACGTCCGACAGTGAAAAAGTTGTTCCACTACAAACTTTTTCGCACAAAATATTCTCGAAAAGCAACCAGTTTCATTTCGCAATAGTTTGAGGGCAGTTTTAAACTAGCTGGTGCAGACCAATTGTTTCCCGTCTTTTCCCCTTGTAGTGACACCGAATACTTTTCGATGTCTCCAAAGGAATCTCAGAGACCCTCACTCACGCGCTGTCAGCGGAGATTCCCGTGGGAGCGCGTGGCTTGAAACGGTAGCTCCACTCCGGTAGTCGCTGGAGGACCTCAAGTTCTCTGGCGTGCGCTTCGCTTATAGGCACACCAAGTGTGTGTGTCTGCCGCGGGCTTAGCGCAGTCCCAAGTTAAATATCCACCTCCGACGGCAGCAAGTGTCAACGGGTCCTGCCCACCGCGACTGCTTTCATTCTGACTGACAGATGCCCCCCTCCCTCCCTCCCTCCCCCTCTCTCTCTCTCTCTCTCTCTCTCTCGCTCTCTCTCTCTCATACACACACACACGCACACACACTCACTCACTCACAGACACATACACACACACACCCCTCCCACCACAGGCGTAGAAAAATATCGGCCACAATCATTCTGTATCCGTCGGGTCCTAAAGTAGCCGATTAGGGCACATCACCCATACTTTTTCCATATTTTTTAATTGCCATTAAACAGTGCACAGCCTTCCAAATTCACTATATGGCCACTTGATACC
>NC_045174.1:4129140-4131640 GCF_900700415.2 Clupea harengus | reverse complement strand
TGTTGGGGGTGACGCGGAGCTACGGGGGAAACACACACAACACACACGGGCAATTAACACACACTGACTAAGACTCCCTCACATCAAAAGCTGCTTACCCTTTTGATAAAACACAGGAAAGTAGGAATGAAAACCCAATGACAGTAAAAAAGATGTTCAGGAATTAATTTTGAGGTATTTTCACAAGTATATATGAATAAGTTAAAGTATACTTCATAAAGTACAATACTATATTATTTTCTTAACCTGTAAATTGTAACTGCACCTTTTGGAAGTACACTAAAGTAAGTCCCAAGTAGACTGTCTAGATTAGTTTGAAAAGGTACAAAATAAAGTACAAAGTAAAGTACACCGACACGATCTTGTTAGTAGCAGGAATGAAACACATATCAGGGCTCAGAGATTTAACAGTCAATACTTAAAAGACTATCAATTTGCTTACAGAATTTATAAAACACAGTTTATGAATAACCTGTTTATAACAACACACTTCATAAATAATACCTAATAAGGCCAGGCGTCTCACTAAACACCATTTGCACACTGATAAGCTCTTAGTGTTATCCCCGCAGTTGTTATGAATTACTCAGGTGCTTCATAGAAAGCACGTCAAAACACCAGGCGTTTTAAAACAACAGAGTAAGCTGTTAGAGGGCTCCCCTGCACCCACCCACAGAGAGAGAGAGAGAGAGAGAGAGAGAGAGAGAGAGAGAGAGAGAGAGAGAGAGAGAGATTAATAGTATCAGTTGAGGAAGCACAGGCCGATTTGGTCCATTCTGTATGTCCAATATTGTCTTCCTTTGACCTGTGTGTTCTGTCCTGTTTTAATACTTATAAATATATAAATACTTATGGCTATATAAATATGTATCTTTGTCATGTCAATAAAGCCCATCTGTATCTGAATATGAGAGCGGGAGAGGGAGAAGGAAGGAGAGACAGAAAGAGACAGAAAGACAGAGAGAGTGCGAGGGCAGGTACCTTGACGCTGGTCTCTTTGGGCAGGCCAGTGGGGTACTGTGGGTAGATGCGCAGCGTGGTGTGCCAGCTGGTGTTGGCCGAGGAGGCGGGCGCCGAGAGCCGCCTCACCCCACTGTCCTCCGAGTGGGCGCGCGCTGGCCGTGCCGGGCGTGCCTGCGCGTGGTTGCCGTGGCAGCGGCGGTGCGGCGAGGAGCCCGGCGAGGTGGCGCCCGTGCCGGCGGCGGTGGCGGTGCAGGAGGAGGTGGGCGGGCACTCGAGGCTGCTGGTGCGGACGCAGAGGGCCTGGCGCTTCTCCGTGATGCGCAGCAGCTCGATCTGACGGCTGGGCAGGATGAAGTCGCTGTCGAAGGCCTCGGGGCACACGCCACCACCGCCGCCGCCTCGCCCCGTGAGAGGACCCCCACCCAGCTGCACCACGTCGGGACGCGACCCGCCGGCCACTCCTCCGCTGCGGCCGCTCACGCCCGGCGACGGGGGGAGGAGGTCCAGCTCCCGCGGGCTCTGAGCGCGACTGGAGTCGTAGTCGCTGTCTGTGGTGAGGAAGACCTCGGATGAACCCTCCTCATCAGACAGGCCGGGGAGATCTACAGAGAGAGCTAGATGTTTACAGAAGGTGACACATCTGTTTAAACATTCCTTCTTATCCTGGGTTTCACAAAAGAAAGAGATAAAGACAGCGACTTAGAGTAACTAAACCATATAACACTCACACACACACACACACACACACACACACACACACACACACACACACACACACACACACACACACACACACACACACACACACACACACGTGGACTCACTTCTATTTCATCCAGACATTAAATATGTATTCATGTCTTCATACATTTCAACACTGTGCTGCTCTGGCAGGGCCTGACCTGAGTGTTTGCGGTGGCTGTCGGGAGAGGCCGGTGGGGAGGGCAGGTACTCCGGAGCGGATGACGTGGAGCGTGGCGTCTCGGGCAGCGTCTCCTGGGAGAAGTCCATGAGCCAGGACAGGAGGATGCCGCCGGTGGGCTGCTTGTAGCGGGCGTTCTGCAGCGCGTCCATGATCCAGCGAGACTCGCGCCAAAGCTCTTCCATTTGCTAAGCACACACCCGTAACACGCCCACACACACACCACACCGAGACAAGCAGCAATTCAACTGTTATTTGACAAAATGCCTGTTTGAGAATATAATTTGACACTTAGCCTGACACTTATAATGGAGGGATTTTATTCTTTGATTTACAAATGTAATAACTGTAAAGGGGCATTATCCTGCTTGATAGCAGATGTAAGAATGGCCAGGATAACTTACAAACGCACATGACAGCAACAAGAGCACCACACCACTGCACTTATGATTAACACTCCCATGGCAAGCATGCAGGTAATAATAATACATAATAATAATAATAATAATAATAATAACAACAATAATAATAATAATAATAATAAATAAATAAATAATAGTTGTTGTTGTTGTTGTTCTACCTGCATGTGCTCCTGGATTTGTTGGTGTTTGTGTT
>NC_045174.1:4104140-4116640 GCF_900700415.2 Clupea harengus | reverse complement strand
GATCTCAAACTGCAAAATCTCAAACTCCAAAACTAGCACTACAAAGTGAAGGTACATAAATCTCTTTAGTCTGTTAGATGTGGTTGTAGACTGAATAGTTCTCATCAAACAGGCTATGTTAAGCTTTACACTGCTAGCTTAAGAATGTAATTACACACAGGGATAGTTAGCAGACTAATAACAATGCCATAAATGCCTTTACTTTCAATTAACATATGTTTGAAACAGTATGATGTCAACTACACATAAAACAACAAGATTGTGTGGTTTTAAAGTCTCCATTTAAAATTACAGTCTTTCCTTGCTGAAACGACCAGCCCCTTTAAAGAAGCACCAGAGTTCTTTTTTCCGCATCCTCCCTCCTACAAAAAATTACTAACAGTGAGTGTGTTTGTGTGTGTGTTTATGTGTGTGTGTGTGTGTGTGTGTGTGTGTGTGTGTGTGTGTGTGTGTGTGTGTGTGTGACTGACCTTTGTACTTGGTGACAGTAGCTGAGTTGACACAGAGTGGCTCTTGGAAGTGGACCCTGAGGCTACTGCTGCCACTCACAGACAAGCACACCCCAGTGGGAGCCTCAGGAGGGCCTGCATAACACACACACACACACACACACACACACACACACACACACACCACACACACACACGCACGCGCACACACACACACACACACACACACACACACACACACACACACACACACACCACACACACACACGCACATTAACACATGGTGTGTATGGATCTGGATATGAACGGAGGGTGTTTACCATGTGTACGGTGTACCACTGTGCATTTCTTTTTGTATGTGTGTTTCTATGCAGATATGTGTTTTATAAAGGTGTGTGGCTGTGCTGTGTGTTGGGGGTGGGGGCGTGCATGTGTGTAGCGTAGCTATGTCAGTTATCGGACAGTGTCAAACATCGGCCATTCTGTTAAACAATCAAAATGCCAAGTTTAATAATGGATTAACAATCTATAGCTTCAGTTTAATAATGGATTCACATGACAACGCGAATGTTTGCCGATAACACACGCTGTCCGATAATTAACACTGTTACGATAAGTAATGTGTAAAGTGTAAAACTCACTGGAATGCTGGAATCCTGTCTCCATCCGTCGGTAGAGACGGAGTCGCCACTCCCATGATTTAAGCTCCTCCCTCTCGCCTTGTCCCTCTCCCGTTACCCTGGAGACCAGCTCGGCCACACGTTGCTCCGCCTCCCGGACCAGGGTGGCCAGGTGCATGGCTCGACCTTCCAGACTCACAACTACACAAACCATCAGTGTCACCATTTAATGTTTGTCCTATACAACACCACGATGGTCAAAAACACAACACAGATGGAATGATGGCATACTGATGGCTGTTTCTGTTGAGGGCACTGGCAGGGGTAATCCTTTCCTGTCCTGTCCTTTCTTACTGGCTTACTAATATTAGTCAAGAGTAGGGTATTTATGTTTTTGTTTATTAAGTTTGGGATTCAGCTATAGGCACGAGGCACAAGGTTGGAAGCCCAGTCGATAACCGTCAATTATTACGTTATAAAATTGCTGCCTGTAATTCTGAGCCTCTCGTTTAGAATGAATGGAATGTTGAGGTCATACAATTCAATGGTTGAGGTATCAAGGGCGGAGTGATTACTAGCGGTGAAGAGTCTGAGTGGGGTTGGGCCAGGATATCCCCACTCACAGAAAGCCTCTTAATTAATGTATTTTCTGACTGAACCTGTTGTATAAGTGTATTTGAACAAAGGCACAATAGCACCTCTTCACGTCTGGAGTACATGACCCCCTCATGACCCGTGTCATAGGGCTTCAGTTAGCAGTTCCAGAACCATTCCATATAATGGTGTTGTGTAAGGCGGCTTTTAGAGGCTTCAAACATTGGACTCATTCACTCACATTATAAAGCATTCTGAACTTAATAAGTAACTCTCAGATGTATGAGAAATAACTCTTTATGCATGTGTTCAGTTCTCAGTGTGAACTCGTTGTACATATCGAAACGGTTCTCCTTCCAATTGGGAAGTCCGTGCAGTTATGAATCAGAAAATATCGGAAATCACATATGCATTCATCCAGCATCCAGTATCCATTAAATGGTTCATTCACAGATCATCCATCCTCTCATTTCATAAATCATTCATCCATCCATCCATCCTTTTGTTTTCGTTAACGAGTTCCAGTAGGGTATTCGATGACTTCCATCATTTTCAGATTCTCTCCAAGCAATCTGCTCACAACAAAGCCACCAGACACACTTGATGTTTTGATAAAAATGATTGAGATTTGGCAAAGACTAACCCCCACCCCACCCGACCCACATGCACACTCTGGCAAAGTCTGCATTGGTCTGATTTTAGACTTTAAAGTGTTTGATGTTGGGGTAGTGGAATCTACAGCTTCCTCAGCAGATGTGTGAAACCATGCCTGTGAATGTCAGTGTGTGTGTGTGAGTGTGTGTGTGTATGCACATGAAGTGTGTGGTGTTATATTTGTGTGTATGTGTGTGTGTGCCTTGTGAGCTTTCATCTCTGGTGTACATTTTTTTCTCAGATGGATTTTGATTAGGTCTTATAAATGTCATGGCGACGTTTGTTTGGAGTGTCTGTGTGTGAATATGCGTGTGTGCACGTGTGTATGTGAATATGCGTGTGTGCACGTGTGTGTTTTCACTGCGCTCTGTTCTCATTTAATATCTTCATTTGGCTCCAGAGCACAGGCAAACACACACCAGTAAACACTGAAACATGCTCAAGTGCTTACCCTCAGTCTCTGGTTGGCTCTGTGTGTGTGTGTGTGTGTGTGTGTGTGTGTGTGTGTGTGTGCATTTAATCTTTGCCTGACAGGATAATATGTAATAGAGAAATGCTCTGAGGTTGCCAGATCAGTGGCGGGTTGCCAGACGCAGCTCCGAGTCGAGTCAGTTTGAGGTGACCAATATGATCATAATGCGGTCTTGTGTCCCATTAAAGACTGTAGAACAGCGCTGAAGACCTCCAGAAGACCAGAGACCTCCTAGGAGCTCGCACTCTGTACATGTGTGTCTTAGTCTCACCACACTTTTCCATCCTTGTCTGAGCATGTGTGTGTGTGTGTGTGTGTGTGTGTGTGTGCGGTGGGGGGAGGGGAGGGGAGGGGAGGGCCGTGGTCTGTGTGTGGGTGGGGTTGTGGTCTGGTCGGTGCATGTGTTCATTTAACAGAGGGGGGAGAGCATGAGAGAGAAAACACAAGAGAGAGACTGTGGCTTAAGGTGTTTTAACTGTTTTCCTTCTTTTACCGCCACACACACACACACACACACATATATTTTTTTTGTTGCTGTATTTGTTGTTTGTTCCAGATGCCATGGTTACTCACAGTGCGGGCTCTCCTTGGCGCCGGCGCGTAGCAACAGCTTGGCCATGGGCACGTTGTTGGTCATGATGGCGATGTCAAGGGGCAGCAGGCCCTCGCTGTTGGGCGTGTTCAGGTCCAGCTCCTCGGGGCTGAACTGAGACAGCAGGCTCTGCACCACGTCCAGCTCCTGGTGCTCCACCGCCTCGAACAGGGCCTCCGCACCCTGGAACTGAACACACACACACACACACACACACACATACACACACACACACACACACACGCGCACACACACACACACACACACACACATACACACCGTTACATTACTGTACATACATCTCCACACCTCCACATGCTCACATTCACACATTCACACACTCACACAATACCCACATAGGCAAACATATCCGTGGGCACTCACACCTCTTCCATACAAAAACACATTCACACATATGTGGGCACAAAAACAGAAACACTTACACAATCTCAAACATACAAACACACACGGCCTCACGTTTACACTCGCACTGGGTGCATGTTCAGCACACACACACATACACATGCATACACATTCTTTTCTCTTCACGTCTCCCGCAACCACACATACAGAGCAAAAACCACAATGAAATTAACTTCAACTGTTGCATCATTAAAGTATAGCCTCATATGCTGCATGCACAGATGTACACACAAAGAGACTCAGGCTTGCGCACACCCACGCACGCGCACACACCCACGCACGCACACACACACACACGCGCGCTCACACACACACACACACACACACACACACATGCGCGCGCGCTCACACACACACACACACACACACACACACACACACACACGGACCCAGATTAAAATGTCACATTGCTGATGTGTTTGTACACATGTTCCACATGGGGCCGTCATCAGGAATGTTGTGTACACAAAGCCACATATGGCTCTCTCCTGAAGCCCTTTATTACAGTAAACACACCCTGTTATACTCAACTAGATGGGCCACATAGCGGTGTGTAATATGACCGCCACATTAAGTGAGAGAATAAGCGTTAAGAGTTAAGTGAAATAACAAAACAGGATATCTTCCGTTCCAAGTGTAGTGAGTTATCTTGAATGATTACATAAACAATACACTAAAAAATGTGTTGTATATCTTATTTTGAGTGAACATTTTAAGGAACTGTAGTTTGTGGATGCGGCGGCTCTACACTGATAGGGTGTGAAGCAGTACCTGTGAGTTACATTTATAACAGGACAGCAGTATACACCATCGTAATAAATACGTTTAAATAATTATAGCTGCAAACAGCGATTATCGGGGTCCAAGCAGGTGGTGTGAATTGCCCCAAGTAGCGAAAGGTTGAATGATTTGACCGCCTCAACAGGTGAAAGAGGAGCCTTTTGCAAATGTTACACCCCATTATTTAAAGACAAAATTATTATTGAAGATAGAGCAAACCATGTGAGAGGAACAGAGTAAAACATGTTAAAACTTGTTGTAGCGACATCTTATAGCTGATTTGTTTGAAGTAGGATAAATACTTTCTATATGCCATCATAAAATAAGCCTACACAATCTCATTAAGATTGGCCATTCACACAGGCATGTATTTTTTATGGAAATGTGTCAGTTGCAGCATACCCTATGGACGAAATTTAAAAAAATGCGTCCAAAGAATTAGGGTAGTGAAACAGGGTGTCAAATTTCGTGAAGTTTAAACCTTGTGCTTTGGCCCTAGCCCACTTCAGGGGGGTGACAGCACCAAGGTCACTAACACCTAGGAACACAAACCTACTATTCAGCCCTGCACTGCTCTGCCCTGCCTGCGATCAGTGGCAGTCATAATAATACACACCCACACACAATCTTGAACTCAGTCCTCAGACTTTTACACTCTGTAGGAGTAAAAGACAGGGTGAATGCTGTTGAACTGTGTTTTCATTGAGTGCGTGTGTGAGTATGTGTGTATGTGTGTATGTGTGTGAGTGTATATATGAGGGTTTATGCTGTTTGTATTATTATATTATAAATTTTTTCATATAAAATTATAAAGCATTATATTATACACAAAGGTTTATGTCCACTGCGTGTATGTGAGTGAGAGTGTACAAGAAACGTGTATGTACTACAGATGCAGGTGTAAGTGTGTTGTGTGTGTAGATGAGTGTGTGTTGTAGGTTTGTATGTAGGTCTGTATGAGTGTACTATGTCTGAGTGTGCATGATTGTGTAGTGTAAGTGTATGTATGAGAGTCGTGTAGATGTGTGTGTGTGTGTGTGTGTGGGCGCCCACCACGCTGGATTTGCGCAGACGCTCCTTGTCTCGGCTGGACGGCACGCTCTCCTCCAGCCCGGCCGTTCCCACGCGGAACTTTCCGGACAGGTTGCGGTAGAGGCGGCGGGCGGCGCTAGGAGACGACAGGCTGGAGGGCTTCCGCTGAGCGGGCAAGGGCTCCGGAGCCTGAGTCATCCTCACACACTCAACCCTGAGAGAGAGAGAGAGAGAGAGAGGGGGAGAGAGAGCGAGAGAGAAGGAGAGGAAGAGAGGACCAGATGGAGGAGGGCAGAGATGGAGGGGAGATGGAAAGAGAGCATAAGGGGCGAGAGGAGAAAACAGGACAGGGGATTTGAGATTCATACATTTTTGAAAACACGCAGTAATTAGTGCGCTGCCATAACTATATGCCACACACATAGAAAAAGAACCGCAGTCACTAAGTGATTCAGCCACTGAGTCATGCTTTGATTCATAGCTGGAAGGATCCTCAAACACACACACACACACACACACACACACACACACACACAGACACAGACACACAGACACACACACACACAGACACACACACACACAGATAGAGACACACACACAGATAGAGACACACACACACACACACACACACACAGACACACACTCACACACACACACACACACACACACACACTCACACACACACTCACACACCCCCTTCTGTGTCTCACAGCTTTAAAGTGTGTATGTTCTGACACAACCTTCACCCCTCTGAGCGTGCATCAGCTCTGGAGTGTTTTTATAATAGACATGTCACACCCGTGAGTCGTCCAACAAGCTCTATCCATATATTTAACAGCACACACACACACTCACACACACACACACACACACACACACACACACAGATAGAGAAAGAGAGAGAGTCTCTACACACATACACACACGCAAACACACAGATAGAGACAGAGAGAGTGCACACTTTCATAACGCAGATTTCATTATGTTCCAAGGTGTAAGATAATGTCATTAGAAAGTTATTAGCATAGGAATAATTTCAGAATAATATCTGAAGTATGTTCTCACTTTACATAAAAAGACACACACACACACACATACACACACCCAACCGATCCACCCACCCACCCACCCACACCCACACCCACACCCACACCCACACACACACACACACACACACACACACACGCTGGTCGTGGGATTGAAGCTGGTGGCACTGCTGGGCTCGTATCTTGGCATCTGTGGCATGCAGGCACTGCCTTTTGTACTGATCCTGACAGAATGCCGACGAAGAGATGTGTGTGTTCCTGAGTGTATGTGGCCGTGTGTGTGTGAGTGTGAATGTAACTGTGTTTGTTACTGGCTTCTTGACTATGTGTAGATGTGTGTTTGTGAAGGTCTGCTCATTGATACACACACACCTGCTGAACTGCCGACAGGAATGTCAGTGGGGAGGCTGAGTGACAGAGGACAGAGCGAGCGAGCGAGAGAGAGAGAGAAACTGGAGAGAGGGAGAGAGAGATGGAGAGAGACAGAGAGAAACAGAGAGAGAGACCAGAAGGGGTGCTGGGAATGCTAAATCTGACGCTGGAATGCCCCACGGAACATCCTGATTGCCGTTTTATAACAGAACATGAGCACACAATTGCATATAACTTTAGACACACACACACACACACACACACACACACGCAGACACACACAGACACACAAAAGAGACAGAGAGAAAAGGAAAGGACGAGATAATATGGACAAGAGAACAAAAGGTGAGGCTGGAAAATGGATGAAACTGACAAGGAAAAGTAACATTCAAATGACATAAATAGAATGACATTCATTATCCTGTTGAGTACGTTTTGCCTGTTGAGTACGTTTTGCCTGTGTAGATACCCACTTCTCTGTTAAATCAGTGATGCCAGACGGTCTCTACCTGACTACCATAAAGTGGCATCTACCTGACTACGCTTAGTGTGTGTGCCTGGCACATGTCTTGTGCATGTTCTCAACCACCACCCACATGTGGCAGATACTGAGCAATCCTTACACACCGAGAAGCAATCATCCACAAGGGCTGGTATTGTTCAGTGTGTCGTCCCTGAATAGGTATCTTAACTGGAACATTCACCTTGAGCCCACTTATCCTCATTGTGAGTATCCTGTATAATTGTGCGCGTACAGGGTGTCAATAAAACTCATTTGTGGTGTTTGTACTGTAATTGCGGCACTTTATGCATCACTCGAACCCCCCCATCAAAATGCTCCCAAAGGTTTCAATCTGGGTTCAAGAAAAAGAACAGGAATGAGGTGATTGTATCTGGTTCTGCCTGTGTGCGTACTGGACCCAAATCCAGCAGCACTGGTGAGGCTGCACTCACCAACACTCCTACACACACCCCACACACACACACACACAGACACACACACACACACACACACACACACTTCTCTGTATTCTCATAATAGTGGTCTTATTTTGGGCTTCCTCGTGTGGTGCTGCAGCAGGTATGTGGATGAGCTTTTCCAGCAGCAGATAAAAGTGGGATATATTTGTGCTCTGGCAGATCAGTTTCAAAGCGAACAGCAATCCAGCAGGATTACGCCTCTTACGTACACACACACACCAAACACATACACACTAAACTCCCATCACAGAGATAGAGGGAGATGTATATATAGAGAAAGATGAAAGAGAACAGGGGAAAGGATAGAGGAAAGACAGAGATGGGGGGACAGAGAGAGGGAGAGAGGGATGGAGAGAAAAGGAGAGAGAGGGAGAGAGAAAGAAAGAAAGACAAAGGGGTGAGGCACAGCACATGTTACCAAGGCTCTCAGCACCCCATTAGTCACATAGTGATACAACAGAAAACATACAAACATATACACACACAGGCATTGGGACCATGCTCTGACACGTACATGTGCACGTACACACACACACACACACACACACACACACACACACACACACACACACTCAGACACACACACACACTCAGACAAAAGTGAGCACACCTCAGGCAATAACCAGCTCTATATTCGGGAATAGGAGTCAATTTATAAATACCGTAAATCAGAATATGAGCCGGCTTTCCGTAATGTGCAATGGAAACTAACACACCCACTCACACGCGGTGCACGAACACAAACACACACACAAAATCCAGGGAGCCATAACATTTCAAAGGAGAGCCCATTCTCACAATGAGCAGCATCTTAAGCTGGCAATGAAACTGGATAAAGGACATCTTTCCATACGATTGAGTACTTTAGTATATATCCCCACAGGGGAGTTTGTGTGTGTGTGTGTGTGTGTGTGTGTGTGTGTGTGTGTGTGTGTGTGTGTGTGTGTGGATGTGCTGGATCCATATATCTGTCAAGAGTACGTATAACAATATAAATTAATCATATGAATTAGCACAGTACCATAGTACTGATACTCATAAAGACTGGAAAACACACGGTTGCTATGCAGAAGTGTTAGTGTTCATGTGTGTGTGTGTGTGTGTGTGTGTGTGTGTGTGTGTGTGTGTGTGTGTGTGTTCATGTGTGTGTTATATCCTTGCTCCTGTCACTGTAGACTGCTTAGTAGAAGCTGAAATGTTAATTTGATATAGTTCTGCATTTCAAAACTCATTCTGCCATAACTAAGAGAGAGAACATAAAACTGCTTCCTCTGCCAAAGAAAAGAGTGGACCGAGGTTAGTGAGGGAGAGGGGGATAGGGGGAGAGGGGGGGAACGATAGAAGGAAAGATGGAAAGAGGAAGAGGGGAGAGGAGAGGAGAGGAGAGGAGAGGAGAGGAGAGGAGGGAAGCAGTGTGCTCGGAGACGGATGGACAGAGAAGGTGAGTGAGAATGGGGACGGCTGTGACCTCTGCTGCTCTAAATGTGGGCACAGAAGCAAACTCTGTAATCTGATTCTCCACAGCCTGACTGGAAGCAGAGGAGACAGAGAGGGGGGGGGGCTAGAGAGAGAAAAAGAGAAAAAGACAGAAAGACAGAGCGAGAGAGGGAGAGAGAGAGAGAGAGAGAAAGAAAGAAAGAGAGAGCAAGAGAGAGAGAGAGAGGTGGTGTTACCAGGGTTCACATACTTTCCCCCTGTCTCTTATCGGCTACTAGGCCAAGTGGAGCCAGCCTAACCCTACCCTAACCTACACACACACACGCACACACACACACACACACACACATACACACACACCCACCAATGAGCCCCCCACCCCATACACACACACACACACACACACACACACACACACACACCAATGAGCCCCCCACCCCATACACACAGACTCCTACAAAAGTTCCCTGTGAAACAACAATGGATAAAAGGATTAAGTGCAATGGTCTCATTTAGGAGCCAGATGACCCCACCCCATTGATAACTAATCCACACACACACACGCACACACACACATGCACACACACACACACAGGCACACGCACGCAAGCACACACGCACGCAAGCACATACAGACACACTCAAACACTCTCATACACCTAAATAATAAAGCCCGAAAATGGAATAGGAACACGGGAATAAAAAGATCAGTGTACAGATACACACACACACACACACACACACACACACACACACACACACACACACACACACACACACACACACAGCAGGATTAGGACTAATATGGAGGCATTCCCATTTCAAAGCTATGCTGACCGCTTTGCATGTCACCACTGGAGGCCTGACATACAGACCATAGCAGCAGATTGGCGGCTGGGCGCTGAGCTGCCCCCCCCCCGCCCACCCCGCCCACCCCCCCTCCCCTGTGCTGGCCCTGCCATCTGCAGCCCTCCACTGCCGTGGCCCCTGCCGCCACCCTAATGGCCGTCCCTCAAGTGACATGTATGTTTCTGTGTGTCTGCACTGCGGTGAGCTCACATTTTCCCCAGTCCTATCATGCATACACACACACACACACACACACACACACACACACACACATACATATCCATGCCCACACATATACAGACACACACTCAGATACACACACATATACAGACACACACTCATATGCACACACACATATACAGACACACACTCATATGCACACACACATATACAGACACACACTCATATCCACACACACACATACACACACGTGAGCAGCTGCTGGTATGAGTCCCTTTAAAGCGAGGACAGATTGGTCTCAGCGTTGAGGGTCCAGCCTTCACCTTGGCTGTCCATGCACCCGCCCGCCACCCCCTCTCACACAGGAATGACGGCTGACAGAACCTCTTTAGGATCGGGGAAATGAGGATGCCTCACTCACTCACTTATTCATTCAGAGAAATCAAGCTCTGTGACTTATCCCCACAGAAGATGCAATGCCACTTATAGCCCCCTGGTGAAGGGGTCCTAGGAGGCTTAGTAGTCCTTTCTACTGCCTTAAAGCTGTTTTGACTTCTGAAGAACCCTCTTCACGCTGATGGACCCGTAAAAAAACCTGCATTAATATGAAAGATGGCTCTATGTAGGAGACACACTGTAAGAGTGTTTTGATGGAGTTTGTTTGTATGGGTTGACTGACTTGTGCTTCACTCATCTTCAGCCTTCTCCTCGGGAGTCTCTCTCTCCCCCACCACAGGAGCTGGCTCAGCCTATGTCTAGCAGCAAGGCTACTGCACGTGACAGGGCCTCCGTTCGGCGGTGAAACCTGATCGGCCCAGCGTAAACAGTCAAGCAAGAAGCGGAGTCCTCCACGGTGTGACCACGGCGATCCCAGATCAGAACAGAACCGAACAGAACGGTCACCGCGGTCAAACCCTCCTGTTTGACCGCTCTCTCGGCTTCTGGGAGGTCAGCTGATCTTGCGCCCAGCCACAGGGAACTGCTCCAAAATGTCAGAGACCCGGCAGAATGACTCAAACAGGGCACCGACTCCTTTCAGAGCCAGGCCTGGTGTCACATGACCCTCAGACCAGGACACGGTCGATGGTTTGTTGCTTAAGCTCCAGTGAACGTTATACTCCAAACCTCATCCTCACACCCTACTGCACCGCCCTGTGTTCCACTTCATGACTGCGGAGTGATAATGTGGCCCCTGAACACTAATCTTCATGGAGGACCACGGCAGGACACTGTTCAATATTCATCCCTACTAGAATAAAGCTAACTTCACCAAACCTTCCACTGTGCTGCAATACACACCCTAACCATTACCCCCCCCCCACACACACACACACACACACACACACACACACACACACACACACACACACACACACACACACACACACACACACAAACACGCCTGGACTAACTCCTATCAATACATCTTTAAACCCACACTGACACTCTCCTGCTCAACTGCAACTCTCAATCCTGAACTCAGGCGGGCCTAGCCACAAGTTTCCCTGCAAAGCTGCACATCTTTTACCCTGTGGGTGAGAATCCCTCTGAGCTTTAGTCCTGGTGTGTGTGTGTGTGTGTGTGTGTGTGTGTGTGTGTGTGTGTGTGTGTGTGTGTGTGTGTGTGTGTGTGTTGGGGGTGGGGGGGGAGGCGGTCCTGCTGGGAGAAGGAAGGCCGGCCACCTGTTCACCCAAGGAAGGAGGGTGTGCGGTGGGGGGTGGGGTGAGGGGTAAACCTCTCTAATTTTGATGAGCAGAGACAGCAGTGTGTCGCCATGGGGATGTTCTCATGGCATGGGGGGGGGGTCTAGATTTCTGCTGCTCATGTGTGTATGAGTGTGTGTGTGTGTGTGTGTGTGTGTGTGTGTGTGTGTGTGTGTGTGTGTGTGTGTGTTTGGGTGTATCTGTATGTGTGCATTTGTGTGTGAGTGTGTATGTGCCTGGGTCGCCTGAGTCGTCGTGGCGGCAGACGGCCAGACGTAGACAGAGCGTCCCGGACTCTCTCTCACTCTTTCACGCA
>NC_045174.1:4094140-4099140 GCF_900700415.2 Clupea harengus | reverse complement strand
CCCAAGACACATTGAGATCCGATCACAAGTGGACCGCTCTAAGTACAGGTGTGAATGCACCCAAGACACATTGAGATCCGATCACAAGTGGACCGCTCTAAGTACAGGTGTGAATGCACCCAAGACACATTGAGATCCGATCACAAGTGGACAGTACAGGTGTGAATGCACCCAAGACGCAATGAGGACACATTGAGATCCGATCACAAGTGGACCGCTCTAAGTACAGGTGTGAATGCGCCCAAGACGCATTGAGGACACATTGAGATCCGATCGCTCTGACCACATTCGGAGGTGGTCTGGGCCGCATATGGCCACATCCTGTTAGCTGTGTGTACGCAAATGTGTCCTGGCTACATCCAAGGACCGCCTACTCAACTGACGTCCTGTGCGTAAGCAGAAGTACATCCTCAAAGCTGTCCAGTGTTGCCAATGTAGCAAATTGTCGCTCGATCTAGTGACTGTTTGACCTGCCCTAGCGACAAAAAATCAGCCCTGTTTGACTCTTTTGCATTTTGCCTCTAGCGTTACCCACGTTTATAAAAGTAGTGATTGACTTATGTAGCATCAGCACCTTAAATTACATGGAAGTGGATGTTCTAACCTATGCTATGCCTATTGCTGTGCTCTCAAACATCCCCACCTGTCGTTCCCCCCCATCACAAAACAAAATATCCAACTTGTGAGAACAGAGAACAGGATGCCATGTAAAGCCTCATTGTGAAAGAATAGGTATTTTATGCTACTGAGTTCCCCCTAAAGTTGCAGAGAGTAGTTCACAACTGTCGTAAATACAAACTGCGCTTTGAGAACCCCCGAATGGACAGTGGTACACGTGTATTTGTTGACAAGCTGAAGGATATGGAGCCGACAAAGACAATGGCAGAAGCCAAAGAAGCATGTCGACTGACAAGGTAGTAGATGAGTAATATTAAGATTTTACACAAATATGACTGCACAGTTTTATGTATTGTTACATCGTAGCATGAACGTTGAACGCTAACATAACCAAAAAAACTATTTTTTTGTTTTTTTACATAGTGTAAAGTGCTGTGGCAGTATTATTATATATATTGCGTAAGTTAGTGTACCACCACAATTCATTTGAAGCTGTAATTTTAAGGTTAAATTGTTACATAATGTTGCTTCAACGTATGCAAATTAGACATACTGATGTCATATATGACGTTGTCACGTAATTTAGTGACATTTCAGAGAGCGACAAGTCCATAGAGATATAGTATGAGTGAGTCAAACATCTTGGATAAAAGATCAAAGTTGACTACAATAACTAATAACGCACCAATTAGGCCTAATTTCCGACAAGCAAACTCGACTCACCTCCTCTTTCTTTACTTTAGCCAGCTAGTTTTACTTCTGGCAAACATCAAGATTTACTAGAGCCCTAAGTTGCTAATAATGAGTATCTCCCCAAACACAATTAAGTTGATAAACCCTCTTTACTCTATTCCAAGGCAATTTAATATTAACAAAAATAAACGATTGCATTAGCTCGAGGTAGCTAATGACTGACTGGGAGAAACCTTTTTAGCTGACGCTAGCTAGCTAACCCATTCACAAGCCACTGGTTAGATGCTGCTGCTGTTGTCATATCATCTGACTACACTGGGCCCAGGCTGATAGCTTTTTAGTCGATCTTTAAGTTTCACTGTTATGTTGATATGCATAACAGGGTTAAATAAAACCCCACTAGAGATATTTTTCCATATCATTATGAAAATAATTTGTGTTTAATTTTTTTAAAGTTAGGGGGCACACTGGATGAAGTGGGGGGGCACTGCCCCCTGGTGCCCCTGTGTGCATTTAGTCTTTGCAAACGGAAATGATGTGCGTGTTTATCTGCATAAAGAGCAGGGAGAGACGCATGTGGACATGCATGCTAATGCCAGGTGTGAACTGACATGCTTAGAGCTGTCCACTTGTGATCGGATCACCCGAGAGGCATGCTAATGTGAGGTTTGAACAGGCTCTACGATTTCTGACCATGCATGCACAGTCAAAACAGCACACACCCACTCTTCTGAAGGCAGTCCACTAACAGGGACTTGGAGAAGTGCAGTGTTGCTGTGAGTATGCCAATTTTGGTCTCAGTGATACTTGCATAATGCCAGCAGGAAATATTTTAGAAAACTGTCTTATGACCTTTCTTACTTTATGTCTTTTCAACACATGCACACACACACTCACACACTTACACACACAGACTTAAATTCTTGGCCTCTGAAAGCAGTATCTCATTCCAGCATGTTTCTTGAGACAGAATGAACATACACATGCAGACACCCACGCATATATGAATGTTCAGACAGACATATACCCTCTCGCAGGCAGACACAGACACAGATCTGCTCAGGGCATTTACTCAAAGCAAGCTTTGTTTCCCCGCCACATACTGTGTACGTTACTGTGTACGTTACTCAACTCTTGAGACAACTGTATATCTATGTGCACTATATCACTGCATCGGTGCAACTTAGGTGGACATACATAAAAGCCTGTTCAGACAGATTGCATTCACAAAGACACACACACACACACACACACACACACACACACACACACACAAATACTGATACTACGTTTTTGTTCCAGAAAGCAAAATGAATTCCAGAGAATAAAACACAATCACAATCATAACAGCAGAAGCTCCGAAGCCCAGCCTCTGTCTTTATCTCCCTCTCTCTCTTCCACTGTATCTCATTCCCTCTCACATACACATAAAGGGAGAGAGAGAGAGAGAGGGATGGAAGTACCGAGGGAAAAAAGACAGAAAGAAAAGGAGGGAGCAAGGAAAATGAAAGAAAGAGAGGGAAAAAGAGCAATTTGGATGGGTGGGAGGGGGAGGGGTGTCGGGGGGTGTCTGCATGTGTGTGTGTGTGTGTGTGTGTGTGTGTGTGTGTGTGTCGGAGCGCGCGCGTGTGTGAGGGTGGGCCGAGGGGAACTGGAATGTTGTTTATGGTTAGAGTGTGTCTCCCGCTCTGTCAGACGGGGCTCCCTTCTTTCCCACAATTGAGCGCGGCGTCAAGATTCCAATCAGAAGCCAGCCTACAGACGCGACCTTATTTATGCTGGAGCACACACTGGACCAGTCCCAGCAGTGTGGAGCCTGTGTGTGTGTGTGTGTGTGTGTGTGGGGGGTGAGGGGGGTTAGGGAGTGTGTGAGGGAGTGTGTCTGTGTGTTGGTGCATATGTGCGTGGGTGGATGCATGTGCCTGTGGGTGGGTGGGAGTATGAGGGATGAAGTTTTGTGGAATCTCAAAGAACACAGAAACACACACACACACACACACACACACACACACACACACACACACACACACACACACATTATTCTTTCGATTCTTTCCAGCTCCACTTAATTCTGGTTTCAACAGTTTAACAGACAATCAGAAATACTGCCCGCATCTGTGTTTCTGGCTCTTTCTAGAATTTAAACACGTATAGATTTTGCACAGACACACACACACACACATACACTCACACACACACATACACACACTAACATCCTTTGCTGATCAACTCAAGCCATCACTTCAAAGTATATTTGCAGACAAACTGCTAATGTTTCAGTTACAATGGACCCTGTTCTGAAGCAGAGGTCTACCATGACATGCATTACAAGAAATGTTTCTCTATGATGCTTAGATTCCCCCCTCACAGAGACGATGTCCAAGAGACAACAAGGGTTATTTTGGCAGAGGCTCCAGTGATAAATACGTGACTTGAGGAATGAGATTCTGATGTGACGTATCACTCACTGGAGCACTAAGAGCTCAGAGTGGAGACTCGGTTTGGCAGACCACAGGGTCTCTTTCTCTCTCTCTGGAAAAATCTTGGTGGAACAGTGTGGATTGTTTGCTAATGTTCACAAATGTGTTTTTTTTTAACTTTTTTTACTTTTTTTTTGGTTGCAACAAACGTCAGAAAGGCTCATAAATGTTAGCCAAGCTTCACCTCTGATGCTGTTCCGAGCTCTGATCTTTAAGCTAACCTTCAGGCTGAACCGAGCCCAGAGGATGACTGCGTCTCATCGGAGTAAATCTGACTAAAGTAAATCAGTCAGAACTGTCTGGCTATTTTGTAACAAGTTGCTAAATAGACATTTGTGTTTGTGTGTATATGTCTCAGTGTGTGTACATGTCATAGATGTGTCTGTCTGTGAGTGTCTGTATGATTTGAGTGAGTAGATATCTGTGCAGGTATGTGTTTATGTCTGTGTGTGTGTGTGTGTGTGTGTGTGTGTGTGTGTGTGTGTGTGTGTGTGTGTGTGTGTTCAGCCTGGGAAAGATTCACTGGTACCTGGCCAATGGTGTTCCTCTGTTCCATCCTGGCGCCTTCTCCCTGCTGGATCTGGAGCAGCAGCCATTTTACTGTTTGTTTTATTATTTGATTTAATCAATTATGAAAGAGAAGCAATATCAGCATGGCCTGCAAACAATTCCCTGTATACGTGTCTGTCTGTCTGTGTGTGTGTGTGTGTCTGTGTGTGTGTGTGTGTGTGTGTGTGTGTGTGTGTGTGTGTGTGTGTGTGTGTGTGTATGGGCATTTATATTTGTACTCTAACTGCAGAATGGTTTCTGGGGCAAGGGCATTACCTCTGTGTGCTTAAGGGCAGATGCCAACACTTTAGCCTCAGACAATGCACTAATTCTGCTGTGTGTGTGTGTGCGCTTGTGTGCGTGAATGTTAATATAAGAGTGCGTATGTCTGTGTGTGTGTGTGTGTGTGTGTGTGTGTGTGTGTGTATTTTATTGTTTCATAGAAGGCCAAGATGGAAAATACTATGCTTCATGATATCCACAAACACACTCACTCATCACACACGCACATATACACACAGCCATGTAGACAAACACACAAAGAGAAGTTATGGTCAAGCCGTGGGTTCCAAACCAATGTGGAGGGTTTTGCGGGCAGGGTTCCCTGGCTTTTGCTAGTGTGTATGTGTGTGTATGTGTGGTAACTCATATGCACTTATG
>NC_045174.1:4079140-4091640 GCF_900700415.2 Clupea harengus | reverse complement strand
CACTCCAGAAGAAAAAGAAATCGGACCAATTCCGTCCGCGCCTGCCACCACTCTGAGCCGCCGGCTGTCTCTGTGGTGAATCAATCAAGCCCTCAGCCTGCAGGAGCCGAGGGAGAGAGAGAGAGAGAGAGAGAGAGAGAGAGAGAGAGAGAGAGAGAGAGAGAGGGGCTCTGTGCGAGTGACGGCTCCCTGATCACTTCATTAAGGCTCTCCCCAATCAGCCCGTCGGTCGGCCGGGGGAAAGGATGGCCGCCCGTGGGGGCCGACAGAGCCGGAAGCGTGTGGAGGCAGACTGACCCAGACCCCCGCCGTCCACCTATGGGGGTCCACAAGGGAGGCTCTGATTGAGGTCAAACAAGGATTCAACTCCTTTTGCAGTGTGAGGGCAGGAGGCGGGAAAAAGCAATGGTGCGACACACACGACATGCTGATATCTCGAGTGCCATAACCGCACGCTGAGACAATCTCATTGAACCAGATGAAGGAGTGGAATAGAATAGATGGCTTCTCGGGGGAGGGGAGGCTCAGGCAGGCTGCAGCCAGACTCCCACTGCAGATTACCCCCAACACTCATGAGGGCACCGTGTGCCACCTCCATGCCTTACTCCTTACTCCTCACGAGGGCACCGTGTGCCACCTCCATGCCTTACTCCTCATGTGGGCACAGTGTGCCACCTCCATGCCCATGAGGGCACAGTGTGCCACCTCCATGCCCTACTCCTCATGTGGGCACAGTGTGCCACCTCCATGCCTTACTCCTCACGAGGGCACCGTTTGCCACCTCCATGCCTTACTCCTCATGTGTGCCACCTCCATGCCTTACTCCTCATGTGTGCCATCTCCATGCCTTACTCCCCATGAGGGCACAGTGTGCCACCTCCATGCCCATGAGGGCACCGTGTGCCACCTCCATGCCTTACTCCTCATGTGTGCCATCTCCATGCCCTACTCCCCAGCTGGGCTCCACTCTGCATCTATCCTCCAATCCACACCTATGTCACAAACCCATCTGCTCATCATCACTTTACAGTGTCAGAGACCCCAGCCAACACATACACACACACACACACACACACACACACACACACACACACACACAGAAAGTGAGTTTGAGGGATAGAGAGACGGCAGAGCAATCTTACCTTCTCTGATTGGACTCCTTCCTGTCTGCAGAGCCCAGACTCTAGAAAACAAACAAACAGACAAACAAACATTCATCAGGTAAACCAAACAACCAGAGGTGCTAAACGGAGGAAGCCTGGGAGAAAGGGTTCCAGCCACCACATCCCCACTTGGCAAGAAAATAACAGTTCTTCATAACGCTTGCAGTTGCAGTTGACCTTTATGTGTGTGAAACAACTGAGGAGTGACAAATGTGTGTTCCCATGAAAATCACTCTGCACGTGTGTGCGTGTGTGTGTGTGTGTGCGTGTGTTTAAAGGGCAGGTACGCTACAGGCTCTTCCTCTCCTGCTGCTGAGCCGACAGGATGAAAAGCTCCTGGTCTTCATACACATTAAAATGTCATACCCTGCGTGTGTGTGTGTGTGTGTGTGTGTGTGTGTGTGTGTGTTTATGCATACTTGAGCTGAAGAATGTGAATGTGTGTGTGTGTATGCGCACCTGCTGCCGTTACATCTCTAATTAGTTTTTCCAAAATGACACTTTTGATATATAACAGCACTTGACACTAAGAAGGCAAACACATTTGGGCAGAGACTCCAAAGCACACCACTCTCCATCAGATAAATGGCCATTGCCCACAAGACCCCCCCTGCCACCACCCCCCACCCCCCACCTCTCCAGCCCACCCATCCATCTTTAGGTGAATATCAGGTGCGTCAGGTGAGCCGCTGGGTAGAAATACTCAGCACAGTACATACACACAAACACTGCATGCCTTCTTTTTCTGCCCGTCTTTGCACACACACACACACACACACACACACACACACACACACACACACACACACACACACACACACACACACACACACACACAGAAAAACACACACACACACGTGAAATGTATGTCTTGCAAATACAGAGTACATCAGGGTCAAAGCACACTTTCACCTCCATCAGCATGAGTATGATATATAAAACTGAGACACATACCTGTAGAAAAGCCAGAGAATTCCACTGCTTCCGCCCTCTCTCAGTCTCTCTCTCTCTCTCTCTCTCTCTCTTTCGCTGCGCTCACTCCATACTCAGCTAAGCACCTGTTCCATTGCTGAGACGTTTCACCTGTTCTCCGCTCTCCCTTTCCCTGCTCTCCCTCCCTCTCTCCCTCTTTTTCCAATCACTGCGTTTCTTCTCTGGACCTGTGCTTTTGGCTACTGAGCACGCTCAAATCCTGCCGCCGAGCTGTTGGACTTTAACTGCGGTTGCCAGGCGATAAGCTTCTCTAACAGAGTGAGAGGGAGCAAGCGGCAGGGAGAGGGAAGGGGTGAGAGAGAGAGAGAGAGAGAGAGAGAGAGAGAGAGAGAGAGAGAGAGAGGGAGAAGGAGAGTAATGTAGGGAAAGGGAGGGGTGTAGAGGGTACCGAATGCTAATTACTGTCACAATGTAGTGAAACGAGAAAGGCCAAAGGCTGTGAGCGTTGTGCGCGCGTGTGTGTGCATGTGCGGGTGTGTTCATGGGTATGTGTGTGTGTGTAATCACACTCATCACACATGTCCATCGTAGTAAGATGAGGCTACTCCACAATCAAGACAGCCAGCTGTGATGGAGTGATGTACCATTAAAAAGAGACGGAGAGAGTGGGCGAGAGAGAGACTGACAGGGTGGGGGCAGGTAGCACTCCTCGGGCGTTAGGTAAGTGAGGTTAGCCACACACTTTGACTAATCCGGCTGCTTTTCTGGGCATTACCCTGACAATAGACGTGTGTGACTCAGCCCGGACCGAATACAGCGTCGTCAATGGTGCTGACAGGATGACTGCATGACTTGTCAGTGGCGCGGCCCTGCTGTAATGTGGTTGTGTGTGTAATGATGTGGTTAGTTGCAGGTCTGTGGGGACACTGGTCTGGTCTGGTCTGGGTTTTTTTTACGGGTTTTTAAGTGGCTTGCCCTGATTAGGGCATGGGGTGGAAAGTGCTTTGTTTTTCTAGAGCTGGAACACTCACCTAGATTGTGTAACACGGAATACCTACCTGCCAACACACACACACACACACACACACACACACACACCTCACACAGAAGGCCAAGGTCTGTGTTATCAGAGCGTGAGAAGAATGAATAAATAGTAGACGTAGAGTAGACATACACAAAGACACTCCAGGTTCCACAAGATAAATAATCTATGGAGAGACCCACCGAAATAAAAAGGGTTAAGAGAAGGAATGGAACAAACCTACTGTAAAATGTAACACATAGCTCATCCCTGTCTCATGGACAGATATTCACACACACACACACACACGCACAAGCACATGCACACGCAAACGCACACGCACACGCACACGCACACGCGCGCGCCCGCCCGCCCGCCCGCACGCACGCACGCACGCACGCACGCACGCACGCACCCACTCACACACACACACACACACACACACACACACACACACACACATGCTTGTACCCACACACAGTGTCTGGGGACCGTTGGTTTGGCATGCGATTAAAATAGTAATGTTGCAAACAATTCCTGAGAGAAACGGGCAAATGACCCCCAACAGACTGGGCGGACCAATCAAAGATGCTCTCGGCGGGCGTTACCATGGCAAGGCCTTAAGTGATAATCCCGTGAGATGACCAGCGGCCCTGCCATCATTTCCCACTGTCCCTTGCAGCACTGCAACATGGTGGGGGTAGACTCAGCGGCTGTCACTCAACTCTTTTGGGCTAATAATATATACCTGAGTGCACACACACACACACGCTCCCTCTCTCTCTCCCTCCCTGCTTCCATCTCTCTCTCTCTCTCTCTCTCTCTCTCTCTCTCTCTCTCCCTGTTTGCTCTTTCCAACATGATCGTCACACGCTACAGAGACTCGCTAGCTACTGAATCCCCATAGGGCTCTCTGCTGTGCTGTCTAACACAATGTCATTACCAAATCCTTGCAATTATTCCAGAACAAACAGGCCCGGGGACAAAAACACAAACACACAAACAAACAAACAAACAAAAAAACAAACACAAAACCATGTACCTCGGATAGAGGACATAACTGGGTACAGTGTGCTACTTGCAGGTTGTTCCAAAGCCACAGCAGAGAGTGACAAGAGCAGTCAATATTCTTTGAAGGGGTCTTTTTTCACTTCATCTTTGGAAATGCCACTCAACCGGGGCTCACATTTGACAAGAACAGAGCTCTCCCTGATAATACGTCCTTTCCCAATGTTCTAGAAGAGCAGCCTAGCGCAGAACAAATGTCAGAACAGAACCACTCGGAACAGAACACAGGATAATGGAACAAAAGGGAACAGGACAGAACGGCGCTAGCAGCGCTCAAAAGGAGCGAAGGACTTGGAAGGGCTGTCCTCAGTACTGCTTGTCTAAATGAGATCACAACTTCGGCCTGTTAAAACAGAGAGAAAGAGAGGGATAGAGAGACAGATGGAGAGGAAGAGAAAGGAGACCAGAGATGGAGAGAGTGATGAAGAGAGGCGTGTGAGGTGGCATGTGAAGAAGGGCACAGACTGCTATAATTCTTTTTCCAGCTCAATGAGAGACAGACACAGTTAACAGGGCTTTTAACAGCTCTCTCTTGCTCACACACAGAGACACAACACACACACACACACACACACACACACACACACACACACGTGTATGCAAAATATATTACATTAAATTAATAAAATGATTCATCTTCCATTGATGGAATTAAAATTGATGTTTGTTTTGTAGGCATTACTCTTGGCTGATATTCACCTAGTTCTCTTTGGCTGAGTTTGTACGCATGGAGGATATGGGTGTGTGTGTGTGTGTGTCTGCGAGTATGTGATTGTGTATGTGTGTGTGTTTATATGTGTAAGTGTGTATGTGTGTGTGTGTGTGTGTGTGTGTGTCCCTGCGAGTATGTGATTGTGTATGTGTGTGTGTTTTATATGTGTATGTCTTCAGCTTGTTTAAAGACCCTCCCATAGGCTGCGGTTTGTAGAGTAAGGGACTGAAATATTACCCATAAATCCTAGCGTCGGAGCCACATCCAATCAGGATAATGGGGTAAGAAGACGTGCTGTCATCCAAATGATGATGTCATTGCCACACTACGCCCTGCCAGCCACCACTGGTGGGTCTGTGTGTTTGTATGTGTGTATACGTTAGTGTGTGTGCACGCTCTCCTTTTTCTGAAAAAGAGTGGATGTCTATATGCATATTTGACTGTGTTCCTAAAAATGTGTGTGTGTGTGTGTGTGTCTCAGAAAAAGAGAGGGTTTTATGTGTGTGGTTAGTGCTGGCTTAATATGGGTGTGGGATTCTGTATTGAATTTCTTCACAACTTTTCTTAAAATTGCCACGTTTCTAAACAGTGACAGCCCTTGCAGTCTACAGACACACACACACACACACACACACACACACACACACGCACAAACCAACACACTCTCATACATAAACACACACACACACACAAACACACACACACACACACACAGAGGGAGAAACAGAGAGAGAGAGAGAGAGAGAGAGAATTATAATCGCTTATAATGAGTTATGGATCAGCACAAATGACCAGGTCAGCATTTCATCTCCTACTGGTTACCACAGCCCCTGCTCTTCATATTCTAGTTTTATGGCAATGCATTTAATGAAGGCTCAGGTCATGAAGCAATTACAGCACTTTGAGGAAAATATATCTATCCTAGGCTATGGCAAATTCCTTTCATTTCACTGCATGTGGCTGGAGTGAGTGAGCCATCGGTGATCTGAGATTGATGGCTCTCCTCAGACTGACTCCTTGTGCCTGTGGAAAGCAGCGAGACTGCCGAGAGGAATGCACTGTTTTGGTTTCAAGGGCCTTTCACATGCACGCCGCTGGTTTGGCTGAAAGGACATCACATGGCAATGGATGAGGGGCTGCTGTTCTTGTCAGCGGAGCGTTGAGGTGAGAGAGAGAGAGAGAGGGGGGGGGGGCGGGGGAGTGATTGCGGGGAGCTGGCAGCGTGTGCGGTGCTGAGATTGGTCTTCATCAAGGCTGTGGAGGGAGAGCCAAGGCCAGTGGGCTTCCCCAGGCGGCGGCATGGAAAGGTGAGTTGGGAGAGGTGGGCTCCCCTGGCTGGGCTGGGCTGGGCTGGGCTGGGCTGGACTCTCTCCCACAGGAAGAACCAGCCCTCAGTCACCAGCTGGCTTCAGTCTCACTGCACTGAAAGGCCCACAAACGCCTTCATGGAGAACTTAGGCCTATTAACACCAACACCTCTCAGGACTGGAGAAAGCACTGGGACTCCAGACCAGGCCAACTAATGTGTCAAAGCAATAGAATTTCTCTGACAGTTATACAAACTCATAGATTGGCAGATAGGTATACATAGATCAATAGAAAGATAGACTGATTTATAGATCAATCAGCATCTAGATAGAAAGAAAGATAGGCAAATAGATAGATAGATGGGCAGATAGATACTTTCTTTTCTGTCTGTCTCACTTTCTTTATCTTATGAAAACAGGATGTGGTAGAATACTTCCACCGAGCATGCATGCGCAATATATGATTCTGTGACTGTGTGTGTGTGTGTGTGTGTGTGTGTGTGTGTGTGTGTGTGTGTGTGTGTGTGTGAGTGTGAGTGTGTAGCCACTTAGGGGCTGGAAGGGGGCAGGCAGACAGACCAGAGACAGTCTTGTGGGGGTGGGCAGAGTCACTGTAGTAACAGGCCGATGGTGACATCACAGCATCTCGTCTGAAAAGCCAGATCTGTTTCTAATTTCAGCTCCGTCCTGCAAAACTCCTGCAATCATCTCACACACACCTCACACAGCATATACAAAGTAATTACACCACACACACACACACGTAGCGTAGCAAAGTATATACATACTCTGAACAGACCCTTAAAATGCCTCCATACACAGGCACACACATGCAAATATGTGAAAGATCAAACATGAAACTTTAAGGAGTATATTTCCACTCAGTGCTAACGAGCACAGCTGACCTCATATCAGAACATCAGAGTGAGTTACACTAATGAGGCTGTGTGTGCATGTATATATGAGTGTGTGTGTGTGTGTGTGCGTGTGTGCGTGTGTGTATGCATGTACATGTGCATGTATGTGTGTGTGTGTGTGTGTGTGTGTATGTGTGTTTGTGTATGTGTGTTTGTGTGTGCCTGTGTGTGTGTGTTTATGTGTGTGTATGTGTGCATGTGTGCATGTGTGTATGTACATGTGTATTAGACAGTCAGCAATTTATGGAGAGACACTGCAAATATAAAAAGCCAGTTGTCATGAACACTTAAAACTAATCATAATTCAGCTGAGCATAAGAACACTATTTATCTCTCCAAACTCAAGTCATTTCAGTCCCTTTGATTTGGGAGCTTTCCTACCCAAATTGTTCTCTGTAGAAGGCCATTCATCTCTAAGTTCACTAAAGGACTCCGCAGCATACCAACGCAGGGTGATATGTGAACATGGAAAGAATGGATCTAACCAGAGCCTGGACAGGTATGTATTTAACATTTGCATCGATGGCACAGAAGCGACCGCCGTCTCTAAACGGGACCGAGGATAGAAATTCTCTGCAGGTAATAAATCATTCTCTCGGGATCCAGTTCAAGACAAACTCACTTCCCTCCACAAATAATAACCAGCTCCATAATGCTACGTGCCACTTTGAACACTGCTGCAGCTAATCAGCATTCAGGACAAACTTTTGCGGATGATTTCAAGAGGCCTCTTGGACTGCTTGGGCTGCAAAAACACATTGACAGCGTGGATTAGAAACAAAAGGAGGGCTAGAGCTATCTCACTGCGGATTCTTCTGCAAGCACTCACAGCGCTGCCAATTCTCCCCCAGTATCAAACAATTCACAAGTGTGAGTGTTTGAGAGCAGAACCAAGCCACACGTCCTCTCTCTGACTCTGACTCCGTGAGTCATGGGTGGGTGCCATTCATCTCTAGTCATAAACTCATCCATCATCAGCGGGGGGATTATTAGCTCCGTATTTCATAAGACGAGGACTGACTCTGCACTTCCTCTGGAGGTCCAAGTTTCTGACAGAAGGCTGCGCTCGAAACTAATGTCATGGGTTTCTGGAGAGTACAGCCAGGGTATCAGCCAGCGGCAGAGGCCAACCTCAGTTTGTCTTCGTGTCTCTTCTGTAGTAATAGTGCTTATCAACTTCAGTTCACTCAGTTCATCATTATAATCATCATGAGTTCAAGGGGGAGAGACAGACAAGGACAAGAGGGGTCAAGGGATGAGGAGTCGGGAGAGAGATAAGACTGGGTATGTGGGGTTGAGAGAGGCTGCTTTTTACTAAATTGATCGTATTCAAGGTTAACGAGCAATGTCCATATAAAACCCAAGACCACACACACACACACACACACACACACACACACACACACACACACACACACACACACACACACACACACACACACACACACACACACACACACACACACACAAACAAATGCACCCATGCTTAAGCTGTGGCGTGTTTTGTGCTGTTGTTTTGTTTGCAATTGCTGCGGTCACTAGATGGGGATCTTCCTGTACCAGTAGACTTCCTCTCTCCCCCTCTGTCAGCCCCCTCTCAGGCGCCGGAGTGTGCTGGGGAATTGTGTGTGTGTGTGTGTGTATGTGTGTGTGTGTGTGTGTGTGTGTGTGTGTGTGTGTTCTATGATTCACTAATGGGGTTTGGCTTGCTGTCATTGGGAGCAAAAATATGAATGAGACCCCCCTCCAATCTCCATATTCACCACTCCAGTGGTCTCTCTCTCTCTCTCTCTCCCCCCCCCCCCCCTCTCTCTCTATCCTTTGAGATATGTGGGGAACAGAGTATACTATAGACCTGGTCTACTGCTGGGTTTGAGGTCATGAATGTTCTAGTGGTGAGTGTGTGTGTGTGTGTGTGTGTGTGTGTGTGTGTGTGTGTGTGTGTGTGTGTGTGTGTGTGTGTGTGTGTGTGTGTGTGTGTAGGGGTCTACTGCAGGCGTCTGAGGGTGAAATTTTCCCACAATCCTCATGTCTCCCCGCCACTGTGTCGCTAAAGCTCAGAGACCTATTTATTTACCAAACCACGGAGTGTGTGTGTGTGTATGCAAGCATGTGTGCGTATAAGACTGTTTGTGTGTGTGTGTGTGTGTGTAATAGACGGTGTACGTGTGAGTTATTCAGAGTCATTTTCTGGTATTTATAATAAATTACATGCTTTCAGGGCAGAAAGAGGGGATGAGACAGAGGGAAAAAATTCACAGGGTAGAAAAAATGAGTGGGTTTTGAAAAGTGCTATGGTGTGATGAGTGATACTTTGCCACAGTCTGAGACAGGGGAATAATAGTCTTTTTTTTTCAGGGAAACCGCCACTCTACCACTCTGCTTCTGAACTACACCAACCAATCAGCGGCAACTGTTTAGTCATGCAAAAAACCTTTATTATAAGAATTTTGTTAAAGAGGTATTAGAGTGTTTTGGTGTAAAACTGGCAAGCTATCTAGCTAACAAACAGGCTTGTCTCGGAAAACAACAACAACATAGCAACAGCATAGTTGGCGCAGATAAAAGCTACCAAACTGATTTATTTTTGTGATATATTTGGCAATGTCATGCTGTGACACAAAATAAAGACATCTTTATTGATGTCCTGCGCTCTTAGAATTGTCAAATTTTTTGTTTTTTAAAAAGAAATATAACTTCACTGAAGGCATTTATAACTTGAGGCAAGACTTGAGCACAAACACACAAGTCACAGTGACGCCTGAAGCTATTGTAGACATGTATGTCTTAATCAGCTATTGAATCTTCCATTGGTCTTCGCCATCTCCTGTTGCTACAACCAAACTGCCCTCGGGGAAACGAACGGCGACTGAACTGAGCTGAACTCTAAGCACCTAACTCAATCTTCCTGGAAATGCTGCCTTCTCATTTTAGCACTGTGACAACTGTTCTGGTTTCACACCGCAGGTGAATATAACCGTCATATCGGTGAAATGATAACAGATGTCGGTAACACATTAATTATCATGTCACGTCATAAGACCTATCATATAACAGCATGTCATTAACAGTCCTCAGGGGGATTTGATGTTCTATCAGCCTATTAACCTGCTGTTAAAAAGATACATTACAGATTTTCTTTTTGATCGCCTTCACATAGATACCCTTTCCAAGTTAAGAGAAACTTTCCAATCCAGAAAAGGCAAGTACTTAAAGTGTGATTGAGATGAAAGTGTAGATTAAGACTAGTACATAGGGTGAAGGTGTTTAAGAGGCTCTTCTCAATACCATTTTATAATTCTCAATACCATTTTAATAAGGCAGATTTGATTCTATGCACAGTATAATTATTGTGGCACACCTGCTGTGTATTGTGGGCTTTTGTCACAGTTTCATATGCCAGCGCAAAAACAATTTGGAAGCTTTATTACTTTATTTTATTACTGTCATTTGTCTCAATATTTCCCTCTCCTTTAATTGTTAATTGCTGTTTGTTATTTGTTGTTGTGGGTGGTGCTGTCCCATATGACACTGACAGATCTCCATGATATGTGAATGTAATTAATTGTTAAAGTATTGTTAGACTTGACGTTTGAGAGTAGTGTGGGTTGAAGCAAACAGCATGAGCTGACTGAATGCAATACCTATGTCAGATTAGGTGTTACACTGCTGGGTTAAGACTTTAATAGAAGGATTACGGGGGTGGTGCCGGTTTTCCAATCACCATATAAACTCTGTACAATAAGTTGTGAGGAGACGTATAAGCAGTGTGGATATAGCTGGTATGAGCCTGTGACAGAATCTAAGGGAAAGTGTTTGGTAATGTTATGAAATAGTTGGGAGAATGGTGGGAAGAGCTTGGGTGTATCAGTAAACCATCAGTCTGTGTGTGTGTGTGTGTGTGTGTGTGTGTGTGTGTGTGTGTGTGTGTTGGGGTAAGGAGGTTTCTCTGTCTCTCTGAGTATGTTTGTGTGTGTGTGAGTGTGTGTGTGTGTGTGTGTGTGAGGGGGGGGGATGCGTGTTTGATTTCTTGCTGACTCTAGAGGAAAACCTTGGTTCCTTTTGGTCTAGACCTGGGGCCAAGTGTAGAGACAGAGACAGACAGACCAAGAGAGAGAGAGAGGGAGACTGAGAGAGGGAGAGAGAGAGAGGGAGACTGAGAGAGTGAGAGAGAGAGAGAGGGAGACTGAGAGAGGGAGAGAGAGAGACTCAGTGAGCGCGTGAGAGAGACAGGAGACACTCAACCTCACACCTTTCCGTTCCCACGGTATTTGGTTTGTTTACCCACAGGAGTCAGACACACACACACACACACAGACACACACACACACACACACACACACACACACACGCACGCACACACAAACCCCACACCTTGCACAAACGATAACTACTTTTCAACTATTTCAGGACTTGCAGCATTCATTCATTCATTTCTCAGTGTATTGATTCTCTCCTTCTTCCTCCTCCGCTCATGGCCCCTGTCTCCTGGTCCTGCTGAAGTGATTGCTCTGCTTGACTGAGTTCCAGTGTCATGCCTGGAGGTAAACCTGACTCTGATGACCCCCTGGTTGGACACACTGTAAACCCATCTCCCCGTGTGTGTGTTAGGTGACAGACGCCGGCTATTCTGGGCACGCGGGGCATCACATTCATGCTGCATCATTCTACTACTGCCCCCCCACCATCCTTCCCAACACACACACACACAGAGAAACATGCACATATACACACACATATGAAAACACATATTCAGACACAGTCACCCCCACCTCTTTCCCATAAACGAATAATGACAGCTGTCAAGCTGAAGAAGTTAAGCTACTGTAAATATGAAACCATTTCCTATCAGATACCATTCCAGAACTAACTCAGTTGCATACCAACAGTGCTTCCTGCTGTAAGTGATGGCTTCCACATATGTTTGTGGATTTTTCAGTTACCGAGAACAGCAAGTTGGACAAACAAGGCAGCACGGCTATCCTGGACGTTCATTTAGTTATTGGCAGCACTCTGCTTGGAAAGCTTTGGTGCAGAGCTTCAGGTCATTTTTCTACTAATATTAAATTTAGTCCCAAAAGAGCTGTACACAAATTTACATACAAAATAACAGTTACTCACATTAGTTCTATACAGGCTTTCAGTAAACGTTGTGGGGCGCTAGGAGAAAGACTGCGGAAAGGGGTGCATGTACGGTGGGTGCATGGCCATAACCAGCTATGAGGTCATCGAGGTCAGACCTCCGTCACCAATGGGGAAATCCTAGGTAACACTTGTACTAGGAAGGCATTGGCCAATGTTTGTATCCAATCTTTAGCCTAGCAAACAGCACTGACACAGGGAAGTGGGCTATAGGCTATCATCTGTCTGAGAGTTAGC
>NC_045174.1:4059140-4071640 GCF_900700415.2 Clupea harengus | reverse complement strand
CACACACACACACACACACACACAGACAAACACACGAACAGTGATGAGGGGGTGTAGGAATGACACAAATGGGATTCCTATCATCAAATACTCCTCTGCCTGTGTGTGTGTGTGTGTGTGTGTGTGTGCATGCGTGTTTGTGTGTGAATGCGTGTTTGTGTGTGTATCTGTACGGGACAGAGTGCTGTGAGTCACTGTTTCCAATAACGCCACATGGGGCATATTAGAGGAGAATGCAGATACAAGAAAAAGAGAGAGAGAGAGAGAATGAGAGAGAGAGAGAATGAGAGCAAGAGAGAAACAAAGACAGAGATGTGAGTCGTAACTTCAATTCATATACAGCACAGGACATCTTACCAATCTATCTAGCAATCTTACGACATCTTATGAATAATATAAACATAAACATATTTACAACACAGGCATACAGTATATATTCAAGGACTTCATGGGTAATCAGTGAAAGACTCCCATCAACCATCTTTGAGTAAAAAACATCAACAAGTTGCTCAACTCTGTGGTGAGGGAAAACAGCTAATGTAGCAAAACAAGACTGGCTCTTTCTTACCTCTCTCTCTCTCTCTCTCTCTCTCCCTCTCCCTCTCTCTCTCTCCCTCCCTCTCTCTCTCTCTCCCTCCCTCTCTCTCTCGCTCTCTCTCTAACATACACACACACACACACACACTAACCCTCCCTCTCTCTCTCACTTACTCTCTCTCTCTCTCCCTCTCTCTTACTCTCTCTCTCTCTATCTCAATGTTAAAAACAGAGTCGCCATTAAGATGCATGTTGAAGAGGCCTAACTCGACATGTATCCTCGTCTCTCTGTCTCACACACGCGCGCGCGTGCACGCACACACACACACACACACACACACACACACACACACACACACACACACACACACATACAGACACACACACAGACACACACACACACAGACACACACACAGACACACACACAGACACACACACACACACACACACACAGACACACACAGACACACACACACACACACACACACACACACACACACACAGACACACACACACACACACACACACCGCTGAAGGGCTGCATTCTTCAGGCCGCCGGCTGGGTGCCTGCCAGTCCCTGTGCCTCTGAGCTTCACTTCATAAACAAGTCACACACACACACACACACACACACACACACACACACACGCATGCATAAACTTGTACACATACACATTCTCACACATATACACAGAGATGCATACACACAAACATGCAAGCACACACACACACACACACACACACACACACACACACAGAAAACACTCCCCTGAAAATGCACATCTCTTCACTGACACATACACACACACAGACAACAAACATCACGATACACACACACAAACATGCCACCCAGGGGACCCTCTTGGGTACATTGCCCCCATTCAAAATACAAGAATAAACTCAGCCTTAAGCATAGCACAGTAAGACAGAGCTAATATTCTAGCCTCAAATCTACCACATTCACACATACACACTGTCTTACACAAATACATATACAAACAGGCACGTAACATGCACATGTACATAGTCACACCCACACAAACACATATACACTTGCACACACACACACACATACACGCACACACACAGACTTGATTGTTCCATATTCATCTACACTCTGTGTTTGTACAGATATGCTTGCTTACATATAGGCTTATTTATATTTATATATATATATACATATAGAGATGAATATATATATGAATATATATATGTATGTGCATATGTACATATAAGCATCTGCGAGTTAGTATGAGTGACATTGAGTGAGAATGAGTGAGAATTCCTTACAGTTGAATTTTCTGTACTCTTCCACTTTGGCCTTGCAGACCTGACAGAGACCAGCTGCTCAGTGAAAAACAAGCTGCTAGGTTGAGTGGCACTCACTAGTGCAAACACACACACACACACACACACACACACACACACACACACACACACACACACACACACACACACACACACACACACACACACACACACACACACACACACACACAGACTTCTGGGTCTCCTACTTCTAACCCTCTGTTATAAGAAATGATCTCGAAAAAAGCATCACAAACAGGGTGACCATCAGCACTGACAGCTTCACTGAAGCCTGACCTTCAGCTCAAACTGTAACTACTTTAACAGTGAAAGAGACAGAAAAGAGAGAAAAAGAGAGAGAAAGAGAGAGGAAGAGAGAAAAAGAGAGAGAAAGAGAGAGGAAGAGAGAGAGAGAGAGAGAGAGAGAGTAAGTGAATTTTGTATGCATGTATGTGTTTGTTTGGTGCCGTGTTACTTTGAAAACAGCCTGTAAAAACAGTGGGATGCAGTGGATTGAAGGAGGGAATGCCCGGATCCCAGATCCCAGAATGCGAGCTATGCACCTTGAGAAAACAGAAGGATCTCCTCCTCCTCCTCCTCCTCCTCCTCCTCCTCCTCCTCCCCTTCTCGCTCTGTCTTTCCACTCGTCTCCCAAAAGCAGGGGACATTTTCCCTCCACCTCTCCGCACCGCACCGCCAGGCAGGCACCCTCTCCTTTCTCTCCCGTTTCTCCCCTTTCTGTCTTCACTTGTCCCCGTGTCCCCAACGGTAACAAAAGACAAAAGGCAAGAGGGAGGGATGGAGGGAGAGAGAGCGAGAGAGAGATGAGAAAAGAAGAGTAGAGGGGAGTGGGGGAGACCTGTGTCTAAATACTTAATGAGCGCCCATTTCACGCGGTTACCCCCAGCAACCAACAGAGCGACAGCAAGAATTCCCAGGCTTCTCTGTTTCAAGAGTGTGAGTGTGTGCTTAAGGAGAGGGGTCTGGGGCAAGCCTGGCTTTCTTTGTGAGTGCGTATGTGTTTTAGGGAGTGTGTGTGTGTGTGTGTGTGTGTGTGTGTGTGTGTGTGTGCTTGAATGTGATACACAGCCATTTTTTAGGCACTGGGAGTATATGTGCAAATGTTTCTCACATTTGTCACAATGTAAATGAAGTCCATTTACATATTTTTCAAATCAAGACATTACTTCTCAGAATTACAATCTTGCCGCCAGAGTTTATGTAAAGAAGTTCAAAGAGAGGTACTGATATTTAAAATATACCCTACAAGTTCACTAAAGACATCTCTGTTTTCATCAGAGGTGACTTAAGGGGGTATTTCAACAGATGGTGTGTACTTTTGAACCATATGTGTTTATGTAAATCTGCGCATGTGTGTATGTTCACATGAGTGTATTAATATTGATATACTTGAATATGAGTATGTGTGTATGTATGTTTATATGTGTGTTTGTGTATGTATATGTACATGTGTCTATGCATGTGAGTATGTGTCTGTTAATATGTGTGCAGTACAAAGAAACTGCTAACTGGTGTTACAGCACCATCTTCTGGTGTGTGTGGGTGTGTGTGGGGGCTGTGTGTATGTGTGTGTGTGTGTGTGTGTGTATGTGTGTGTATGTGTGTGTATGTGTGTGTGTGTGTGTGTGTGTGGGTGTGTGTGTGTATGTGTGTGTATGTGTGTGTGTGTGTGTGTATGTGTGTATGTGTGTGTGTGTGTGTGTGTGTGTTTGTGTGTGTGTGTGTGTATGTGTGTGTGTATGTGTGGGTGTGTGTGTGGGTGTGTGTGTGGGTGTATGTGGTTGTGTGTAAGAGAGAAAGATTAAAAATGCAAGCTCACAGTTAGATATTCTTCACTAATTGGTGTCACTGCATGACAAAAATCCATCTAGATTAACCAGTTACTAAACAAACAGAGGCATACATATTCGGACACACACGCAAGCGCGCACACACACACACACACACACACACACACACACACACACACACACACACACATACACAGTATGGGCCCTGTGACAGTCAGTGACTGAATTCTAATCACTTCATATACACAGATAAAACATTTACACACTGACTGTACACCATGGAAACATCAATTTATTTCAGGGGTCAAGTCAAACGGCTGTCAATCTGTTAACTAACACACACATACACACACACACACACACACACACTAATATGCGTACACATAGGACTGGACAATATATCAAAAATATTGATATATTCAATGCTATTTTATACAAGATATAAGAAATTACCATATTCGTCATATCGAGTATATATCTACGCAGGTTGCCATCTGCGAGTGTTTCAAACTGACTGCATTTTAACTTGGAAAAGTGGTGCATCTCTCTTTCTTTCGCACACACAGACACACACACACACACACACACACACACACAGACACACACACACACACACAGACACACACCTGTGTAACCACCACACACACACACACACAGACACACACACACACACACACACACCTGTGTAACCACCAATGAGAATAGGAAACGGGGGACGGAGGGCGACATTCTTTATCCAATCACGTTTTGTTCTCCACGAAGCTGCAGTGTGAGCTCCGCCCTTTAAAGCCTTCACCACGTCCTCAGTAGTGTCAATTAATAGAAAATGTCATTTTGATGGTCAAGCACATCATGGTGACCAGCCAATAAAAGTTTTCTATTGCTGCGAGGCGGACTCAATATCTCAGAAACATGCGCAGCTGAAGCCCTCTCTGGGTTTGTAAATGTAAAAGTAAATGTTTGCAAACTCTAAAGGGAGAAGTAATTCACTTAGCCGGGGTAGGTCTGTGCACCCAAACCACGCCTTGCTGATGCCGACAAATAAACGATTTATGAGATTTGATCATCTCGTAGTGCCATTGTGACAATAATCTTGTTTAGTTGTAGGCTGTTACTTAGCCTTTGCTATAGCTTCAAAATGACCCAGTAGCTAGACACTGTACACGAGGCCTTTCTGTGGTCCTTTTCATCTCTGAATGCTTGAACAGTGTGCATTTAAATACTAAAATCCTAAAAATCTGGGGGTGATCCCCCCCCCCCCCCCCCCAACAACTTTTCCACAAAAGCCACAAAAAAAAACCAAAACAATATAAATCCTAATAAATAAAAGCCAAAAGGTAGTATTTGATTGAATTACTGCGATTGCAGCCAACACTATGGCAGACGAGTAGGTTTAGGGTATTATCTATTGATTGAAATGTAGTTGCCCTCTCTACACGCGAGGATGACATCCTGATAACTACTCATTATTATTTTGAAGTAATGAGATCATATGAGGTAGCACCAGCGGTGAACCTTCAGGGCCTGGCTGCTGAGACAAAATGAAGAAAAGAATAATACGTTCATAAAATAATCTTTTCAACTTTGTTCCCCCCAATGTCAAGCACCTTCCTGACTGAACCTTTATACTTTACGATGTATGCTGTGTGTAGGCTTATAATTGTCTTATGTTCATGTTGGAAACACCCAAATGTATTTTGGCAGTCTTTGATAGCATTTAAGATGGGATGCATATGCAATTGGTTTTTATTTTTTATTTCATTTGAACACAACTATTCAGATATAGGACAGCATTCTGTGTTTTTGATATTACAAAAAATTATAATTAAACTGATACTTAAACATTATACTTAATTAAATTTTTTATTATATTGCATTGTATCATATATAGTCATTTCTCCTCGACATATTAAGATATGACTTTTTTAGCCATATTGCCCAGCCCTACGTACACCGTACACTGTCTCCGTATAGCCACGATACATTATAAACAACAGAAACTGCTCTAGTTTCTAGAATACTAGTTTCAGATCTTCTACGGCTGCTTCACAGCGATCATCAATACACATACAGTCCAAACACAGAGACGCAGATGCAGCCAACACGCACACCAATGCATTTCCCAAAAGACAACCATTATTTAAGACCTCTATTTGAATAAAGTGTAAGGAGTTAAAGGATAAGCTTCACTAGCACAATCGCAATGCAGGATCACAGACTCAAACACACGCTAACACACAGACTCACACACATTTCAGATGTCAGCCTTGAAATCTCCCCAAACATACATATGTACTCAAAACCAGCCTCTTACCCCCAAACAGAACCTGCTCATCAGATCCAGGGTAGAACCCATGTTGGTTCTAATGTGATAATCCACCGAATGTGTGTGTGTGTGTGTGTGTGTGTGTGTGTGTGTGTGTGTGTGTGCCTGTATCGGTTTCTTTCACCATCACCTGAGAATCAATTACACACACTCAGCAGGTAATGAGGGCTCATCTTACTTCATCACATGACCTCAGACAATACACACTGCTCAAACTTTAATGAACACTTGAGCCCACCCATCGCCTGTGTGTCAATGGGCGAAAGTGTGCGCGTGCAAGTGTGTGTGTGTGTGTGTGTGTGTGTGTGTGTGTGTGTGTGTGTGTGTGTGTGTGTGTGTGTGTGTGTGTACATCTGTGTATGTGAGACCCAGTGGCACTAACATGTTTACACACTTTCATATACACACTTTCAACAACATATCAAGCATATCAGATAGACAGAGAGAGAGAGAGGGATGAAGGGAGACAGAGAGTGAGAGAGAAATAAAGAGTGTAAACTCACAAACTTTCGTTTCAGTTTGTTCTTCCCAGTGCGCTGGCCCCGCCCCTCTGTGTGGGTGTGGTCCAAATCGTCCCCGCCCAGCTGGTCATCAACGGACACACTCTTGCGTAGGTAGGCCGCACGTGAGCGGAAGTGCGAAAACGGCGACTGGGAGCGCGTGCGAGACTCCACACACACGCGTCGCAACTCTTCATCGCGATCATCATCATCGTCCTCTAAACGCCATAGCTCACCTGAGAGAGACAGGCAGAAGAACTTTACCTTCCCAAAGCTGACAATGACTCAAAAGGCAATCAGTCTGACATTTACAGCTCAGCAACAAACTTTACACAGCACACACACCTTGCTTACACAGTACACACCCAAACAGACACACACACACACACACACACACACACACACAGAGACACACACATACACACACTCACACACCCAAACAAACACAGACACACACACACATTACACAGCACACACCCACACAATTCCGTGTGATGATATTACAGCCTGAATTATTTCTGTACAACCTTTTCCTGAGGCTGCTATCTTGCAGAGCTGATAGGCATTTGATTAAATTCCCAATCTTTTCGATTTGCAGATTTTTATCTGTGGAGTAAGATTCCAAAATGGCCGCACTGCAGTGAGGTGCAATCTGACATCCTGGGGCAAGAAGCAAGATGCCTCGAGGGGGGAATTGATTACTTGGACGCATTAGAATGGCTACTGCCACGGAGCGAAGAACCAATTTATTCTCACAGCGCTGTGCTGTGGTTAAGGTTAAAATTACAGAAAACTGCTAAAAAGATGCTACACTTCTCATCAGGCAATCTGCTGTAGTGAATCGAGATGCTCGGGATAGCCTCTCTGCTCAGCGCCAGGTCATTTTGTTTACATCAAAACATGCACAAGACATGTTAGGATGACATATGCGCCCAGTAATGCCCCAAAAGGTAGATATTGATCAGATGGTGGAAGCGCCGCGGTCCTTGTGTCAATGTCACCTCTTCATTCTTGACTCAGCCTGACTCTGACAGCAGGCTGCAGCTGCAGTGACATTAGTGGGTGCGTCTCGTGTTCTGTGTGTGTGTGTGTGTGTGTGTGTGTGTGTGTGTGTCTCGTGTTCTGTGTGACCCACGTCCGGTTATAGTATGGTGTCATCATCCATTTAGTTTGACTGACAGTGAAATATGAGGATGAAGGTGTGTGTGAGAGAGTGGGAGTCTCTGTGTGTGTGTGTGTGTGTGTGTGTGTGTGTGTGTGTGTGTGTGTGTGTGTGTGTGTGTGTGTGTGTGTGTGTGTGTGTGAGTTATTATTAGTCATGTAATATTGCTTTGGGTTTTGGCATTTAGTGTTTTCACTCAGGCGTGATATTCCTCATGAAAACACAGCAGCTTGAGTGTGTGTGTGTGTGTGTGTGTGTGTGTCTGTGTGTGTGTGTGTGTGTCTGTGCACGCGTACAAAAGCACGTGTGCATGAGTGTGTGTGTGCCTGCTTAGTTAATATGGACTGGAGCAAAGGAATATAAAAAACGGGAAAGGACCTGCTCTACCGGCGATGACAGTGGTTGCTAAGCAACTAATGTGGCAAAAAGGCTCAAGTCTTTGGGTTTGATGTGTGTGTGAGACAGCGAGGGGGAAGAGGTGGGGGGTGGGGGGCATTTTATTCCTGTTTAAGATGAGGAGCATTTCTTGAATGTCTGACTGGCTACTGGGTACTGTTTAACACTCAGCCTGCTAGGTTGCTGTGCCCTCCTGTGTTCTGCACACTACTGATGAGAGTGAGTGAGAGTGAGAGAGAGACAGAATGAGAGAACAGGAGAGATGGAGAGGGGGAGAGAAAGAATTATCATTGTGATGCGACAGTGATCACTAAAACACCTTGGAGCACAGGGGATCTGCACTGTTCTGGTAAAGATAAAGAGAAAGAGAGAGTGAAAGAGAGAGAGAGAGAAGGAGAGAGAGGGAGGAAGAATGGGATTGAGAAACAGAGTATTGTGTGTTTTTTTTAGCTTCATGCAGCTGATCTGAGTTCTGTGGCTCTGGACTTTTAATCCGTTCTCCTTTCTTCCACTTGTATGAAAGCTGTATCCATTTTTACACTGTTCAGCAAAATGAAAAAGATGGCGTGCCTCTGTGTGTGTGAGTGTGAGTGTGTGTGTGTGTGTGTGTGTACCTCTGTGAAAGTAACACACAAGTACATACACACACACTAGCACTTACCTTGTGATACCTCACCTGCTTTCTTGCAATGTGTGTATTCTCTCTCTCTCTCTCTCTCTCTCTCTCTCTCTCTCTCTCTCTCTCTCTCTCTCTCTCTCTCTCTCTCTCTCTCTCTCTCTCTCTCTCTCTCTCTCTCTCTCTCTCTCTCTCTGTGATTGTGGGGTGGTGGTGTGTGGCTGAGTGTCTGTGGATGCCCCTTGGTGCACATGATAATTTAACACTCTCGCTGCCCCCTCCCCCAACACACACAAAGCATGAGGAAAGGGAGAAAATGGAGGGAGGGAGAGAAAGAGCGTGTTGGAGAGGACAACGGAGAGAGAACAGGAGAGGGAGAGAAAGAGAGTGTTGGAGAGGACAACGGAGAGAGAACAGGAGAGGGAGAGAAAGAGAGTGTTGGAGAGGACAACGGAGAGAGAACAGGAGAGGGAGAGAAAGAGAGTGTTGGAGAGGACAACGGAGAGAGAACAGGAGAGGGAGAGAAAGAGAGTGTTGGAGAGGACAACGGAGAGAGAACAGGAGAGGGAGAGAAAGAGAGTGTTGGAGAGGACAACGGAGAGAGAACAGGAGAGGGAGAGAAAGAGAGTGTTGGAGAGGACAACGGAGAGAGAACAGGAGAGGAAGAGAAAGAGAGTGTTGGAGAGGACAACGGAGAGAGAACAGGAGAGGGAGAGAAAGAGAGAGTTGGAGAGAACAACGGAGAGAGAACAGGAGAGGGAGAGAAAGAGAGTGTTGGAGAGGACAACGGAGAGAGAACAGGAGAGGCTCTGAAGGTCATGCCTATCCTCCGATGAGGGCTCTAAAACCTTTTCAGAGAACAGATTTCAGAAAACACACACACACACACACACACACACACACACACACACGTGTGTATCCTGATCCAGAACTCTTCGTCCTCTGTCTGACACACTAAAGCCTTCACAAGATTTCAGGGAGTACACAGGTACACACACACACACACACACACACACACACACGTCTGCTCTCTAACACACCTGGAGAAGGCAGCGTGCAGGCTTTGGAGTGGCCAGGACTGGAGGGTAGTCGTCGGCGCGGCGGACTTTCACCAATCACACGGGCAACCGTAGGGGACTGAGGGATGCTGGGTAATGTGCGAGACTTAGCCAACAGTGGCCTCTGCAGCTTCCGCTCCAGCGACCTGCAGACATTTATAAACCATTAGTAACACACTCGTAACACGGACAGTAAACAGCAATAACCAACATGTACATAGTGAATGAACAATTCAGCAGTTTATGAACAGACAGTGTTCTGCTATAACACAGGTGAGATGTGCACATCTGCGATGTGGAATGGAGGCCAAGCATTCAGAAGGCTGAGTCTTCTTCACTGGTGGCTTGGACTGGTGAGGAAACACAAACCGTGGCATGTGGTTCATAGAAGATTTGTTTGGCTAATGACACCTGTATATAGAGACGCAGAACATAAACACTGCAAGCTAGGCAGCAAAAAGGTTTGATATATTTGGAAAAGCCTGACATGTCATTAAACCTGACCACACTTCTGATTCACTGCAGAGCAGCACAAACGCAGGTGTGGAGAGTCTTGTACAGTTATGGTGCTGGCGCTGCGAAATGTCGCCTGGCCAATACCACAGTCTGATTCAGCAGTCCCTGTGTGTGTGTGTGTGTGTGTGTGTGTGTGTGTGTGTGTGTGTGTGTGTGCGTGTGTTCTTTATTGAGCCATCTCTGCGACTGGCAGAGTTCTCTAGAGTGAAGCACAGCCCAGGCGCTGGCAGTTTGGACTGCACTGCAGCGCCCCCTACTGGTGAGATCAGGCGGGGAGGCACTGCACTGCAGGTGTTTGATCAACATTTCATTATTTATGTGGAACCCCTGAGGACTGTCCTGCCTCCCACCTGGTGACTGATGACTTACTCCAATGTCTTACATTTACTAGGAAATGAATGTGAAGCCCTGTCCTGTGGCAAAGGCTGAGATGTTACAGTTTGGTCAAGCGTGAAAATGCGCACGCGTGTGTGTGTGTGTGTGTGTGTGTGTGTGTGTATGTGTGTGTGTGTGTGTTTGTGTGTGTGTGAGAGAGAGAGAGAGAGAGAGAGAGAGAGGAGAGATAGAGAGAAAGAGAGAGAGCGAGAGAGAGAGGACCGAGACAGACAAATATGTTTGACTGAGAGACAGAAAGATGTTTGTATTAGTGTGCGCTCCCGGTCTGATATACTACACAAAAGGAGTGAATCTATCACTGCCAGACTGTTGCAGTGTACAGCCTGCAGGATTCCATCAGCAACAATTCTCTCTCACACAAATGCACACACGCACGCACGCGCACACACACACACACACACACACACACACACACACGCGCGCACGCACGCACGCACGCACGCACGCACGCACGCACACACACCCACCCATACTCTTCAATGCAAACATCTGTTGTCAAACACTCTAGCACATTTGAGCATAAAACAAACAACTTAACATTTCCCCCACCCTCTCTAAATCCACACAGAGACGCCGTTAGGGACCCTGGCCGCCTGTGTCTGTTCATCTGCAGTCAGGCTGGACTCATCCACAAAAACAGTCATTAATCTGGTGTTACACAATGCCCTCTGTGAATAGTAAGCCTTAGTTTTGTTTTCACAGAAAAAAACAAACAAACAAACACACACACAAACACACACTCACACAGAGCAATCCACAAACCAATCCACGGCCAGAAATAAAACTTAACACGTACAATTGGTGTTATGTAAAAGGTCAGTTCAGGAACAATTCGGGTTCATTCTGTGTTTTTTTTTTGTCAAACACCAACACCAATACCACCACCATCAACAACAACACAGAACAACAAGAGGAGCAGCAGCAGCAGCAGCAGCACAATCATAAAATGTGATATATATATATATATATATATCACATCATTTATTATCATAAACACTCTTTCCATCTGATGCAGATGAGAAGCCTTTTCATGTCCTGGGTGCCATGAGATGGACATGCTCCAATACTCCCCATCTACTTCTGACCATTTTGGGCTCATCTTCCAGACCTGTTGCTAAGTGACTCTATAAGATGAAGACCAAAGAGCCCACTGTGAGAGGCAGTGGTATGCCTGCGCGTCCCTTCATGTGCACGGGGTGTGTGTGTGGTTTTGTGTGTGACAGATCATGTGGAGTGTAAGTGTGAGCATGTGTGTGTGTGTAGGTGTATTTGTGTGTGTGTGTGTGTGTGTGTGTGTGACAGATCATGTGGAGTGTAAGTGTGAGCATGTGTGTGTAGGTGTATTTGTGTGTGTGTGTGTGTGTGTGAGAGAGATCATGTGGAGTGTAAGTGTGAGCATGTGTGTGTGTGTAGGTGTATTTGTGTGTGTGTGTGTGTGTGTGTGTGTGTGTGTGTGTGTGTGTGTGTGTGTGCACGTGTGTGTGTGTGTGTGTGTGTGTGTGTGTGTGTGTGTGTGCTGGCTTTTTGTTGTACTTCAGGACTTAATTGACTCATCACAGGGATTGATTGGCTTGAGGGTTCACTCACCTGGCTCGGTGGCTCCTAATTAGTATGTGATTAAATCCGAATTTCCATTTTTACTCGAAACCCACATACACGTCCACACGCGCACCCACACACACAAAGACTAAAGATTAAAAAACGAGCACCACTTCTATCTCCAGAGAGTTGCTCTCTGACACGAGATGGAATGATGGACAGAGAGAAGAAGTAATGAAAAGAGAGACGGGAAGAGGGAGGGGCGGCACATCAGGGGAAGACGAGTTGGGAATTGTGTGCGTGTGTGTGTGTTAGAAAGAGAGAAACACACACA
>NC_045174.1:4046640-4054140 GCF_900700415.2 Clupea harengus | reverse complement strand
GGTGACCACTTAGCTGCATGGTTCATACCTAAATGCACATCTTTATGGTACTGTGGTCTCTTTTAAACTCCTGTGGTGTCATACCTCGTGTACTAGCTGGGTAGACAAAAAAGTAGGTGGGGTGAACTGGCAGAGGAACCCTGATTCAACGTTATCATATTTATTTGCCAATTCTATATGTATTGTGATTTTTCATTTAAAGTACATTGATTCTGTAAATATGAACTATTACAATTAGATGTTATGACAATTTAAGCTTCCTTAGAAATGTTAGCTTGAGGAAATTCGTCTCTAAAAAGCACACAGATAGCTAGATATCATTTTATTAGGAAGCCTTTTTTAAATCATCAGTTGATTTAATATATCCACAAAAGTAACATAACATCAAGAGGAGCTCACTCAGCTGGCAAATATTGCCAACCACCATACAACAATGTTGCACAGGAAGCTCAAGCAGCATACTAATCTCTTCATTAATTCTGCATTACATCCCACGAGACCCGTTTATCAAGTCCTTAAGATCTTCAGAGTTTGCTACTTGGCTGGCTAGCAAGACATGGTAGCCTGTAAACCTCACATAATGACAATAACGCATCTGATTTACAGTTGGAACATGATATGACATGATATGTAGTAGTTTGTGATGTAGGAGAAACTGCAAGAAGATTTTGAGAGAGGACTCTTTGGTAAAAGACTATGAAAAAAATCCTGCAATGTCAAATATATGCACCTAAAATAATGACAAAAAAGTTTGCCTAAGTTTAGAGGGTCTTTAAAGGGCAAAAAATGTCCAGGGGAACACCGTCAGTAATGCTGCCAGAAGAATGGTTTAGACCTAGAGGCCTTTGGGGATGTGTGTCGCCGAAGATATGCTTTGGGCGCATTCCCACCATAAAAGACTTTAAGTTCTTTTTGAATTAAATGAAAGGAAAGAAGGATAGAGAGAGTGTGTGTTAAAGATTTAGCATTTAGATAATTACATCAAACAAAACTAACATAATATACTACTAACATAAACCCAATTTTTATTTGAAAAAAACTCTAGTGACAGATAATCTAACAGTCAAAAGTCAGTAAACAAACAGAAACACTTTAAAAGAAAACTTAAATAGTGTAAAATTCAGCTTGCCATGACCTTCACACTAATGTGCCTGTAGTGTTTCCTCTCTCTCTCTCTCTCTCTTTCTCTCTCACTCTCACTCTCACTCTCTATCCCTCTCCCCCCCCCCCTCTTTCCCTCTCTCACTCACACACACACACACACACAAACACACACACAACGCATGTACCACATACACCAGATCCAATGTAAGTACATGTTATTTTCCTACTTGATGATGTTCTTATTATTCAAAGTGTGCTTTTATTGTAATGCTACCATGACTAAAACAGAGGTGGTTCTAGAGACGTAAACAACAACAGAGGTGGTTCTAGAGACATAAACAACAACAGAGGTGGTTCTAGAGACGTAAGCAACAACAGAGGTGGTTCTAGAGACGTAAACAACAACAGAGGTGGTTCTAGAGACATAAACAACAACAGAGGTGGTTCTAGAGACATAAACAACACATCTGAAATACCAAGAGAGCCTCATCTTCAGTTAGTGGAAAAGTTAAGAAAATCTCATCTGAGAAATTCTTCTGTGAAACCTTAAAAAGCTTTTTTTTTTTTTTTTTTGAGATGTCCATTTAGAAATGTTCAAAACATCACAAAAACTGGGCTGCTAATGCATTCAATCTCCTTTACCTTCCTCAGAGAGTGTTAGATTGGGTGGACTGCTTTTAGAGATGTTTATTCTTTTTCTGCAGTGTTCAGCAATTAACTTAATGCCATCACGTCAAAGAGCCAGGAAATAAGCCCTATGACAACACAAACAGCCACACACACACACACACACACACACACACACACACACACACACACACACACACACACACACACACACACACAGACACACACACACACACTTCATCACTCATTTCTTTGTTATTGTTTCAGTGTACTAATTTCGGACATCATTCAAATGGACCTCCACAGTTATGGGCAGATCACTTCCAGGAAATGAAAACAGCACTTAAAAAGAAAGACAGGAACACAAACACACACACACGGGATGCTTGCAGCGATGACTCAGCAAGACGCAGCAGCAGCTTCCTAGCTTGTGTCCAGAAAAGCAGTGATGTCATCGTGACCATGGTTAAGGCCAACCACTGAGCTATTATGAAGATCTATAAAGGGTGATTGATTAGCATACCCATTCATCTCAATGGAGGTGTTCAGCCAGCACATTCTGTCATGGAGATTAACTCATTTTGCTATATTCACTTTGACACTGAATCTGTCAAAAGACTAGTCACTGCTATATATACAGTACTATATTAACATTTATATAATATTTATACCATAACATAAAGACATGTTACAATAATGGTGTTTCTGACCAGGTTTCCTTATCAGATCCCAATGAGAGATTTTGTCAAATGACCCCCCTTAAATAGCCAGAATCAGGATAAGATTTCACTGAAACACACACACACACACACACACACACACACACACACACACACACACACCCAACAGAAAACCCACAGAAGTTCTTGTGTCAGCCAAACAGCTGAACACATCAGCCAGTAGTGTCTATATTTCAACTGAGAAAAATGGTGGGCATCTGAGTATACTCACACAATTTTCCACCCCATCGCTTCCCTGTCATGGGGGCTATGAGGATGCAGGCACAACCTCTTTTCAACGCTCTCGGTTGGTAGTCCATGAGGAATTGGCTTGAAAGCAGCTCAACTCAATTACAAAAAATCCCTAAATAAATGTCTTTCTGCTTCAGTTCATCTGCAAAAGTATCAGGCACTGCAGGCATTACTGATGAGGGCCCTGCCCAGGGAATTAGATCACCTCAGCGCTTGGGTTTTTTGGGTGTTCAACGTTTTAGGACAACATTGGTACAATTCATTTTGACTGCATCAAACGTAGGCTATGTATGTCTGTGTAAACTGAAGTAAAGACTGGCTTTGTACATATCCATGTGAGCAGTTACATGTCCATGTATTTATTTTGCACAGATTCTCACCCTTCAGTCATTTTCAGCACAGGGAAGGTATGACTTTTACCCCTGTGTCTCCCTGGATCTCCCAACCCATGACCTGAGTGTTGCTCCTGCCTTGCTTAGGCTGTGGAGCCACAGGAACACAGTGACTGTCCCCAAACATGAGGATAGGCATTCATTAACACAATGGCACGCCATGTTTACTATCTGGTGCTTTGGGCAGTTCTGGAAGTCAATCCATCTCACAATGTCTACAAGCAGTCAAAGACCACAGCTGCTCAATAGAATGTATTACTGTGAGGCAGTAGGATGTTTTGTTGGGAAGCGGTCTTCCCACAGTATCAAATGGGATGCAATATAATGGTGAAACACACAGATTTGTCATTTTAACGGCATTGTGGTAGAGTAATGGCTGCCGTGTACTGGACTGGAGCATCTCTAATTGACTGGCTTGCTCGCTCATTCACCCCATTCTTGACTGGTGCAGGGGAACATTCAGATGGCACAATACTCCGCCTGATTATACATTCAGGTGAAGGCAATTCTGTGACAAATGAATAACACCATGAACGGCCAGACACAGCTATGCAATCACTGAAAGGGAAGGTTCACACTTCCAATTAATTCTCAATTATTTCTCCATACCCCAAAAAAAACATAATGGTATTTTTCATGAATCCCAATAAAGAATCAGACTCTAAAATGCTAAGCAGCTAATGGACAACCATGACCAAACAAACACCAAATAGATGAACAAATCTGAATGACTCTCTGTTCCAGTCCGTATGTGCTATATTTCATGTCTGTTGAGAGCTACCCTGCATGAGTAAAAACATCCCCAGGGTTATCACATCAAGGGTAGTTTAAGAATTACACTGGAGAGTGAGTTGAATCAAAACAGATTAAAATACCTGCATGTGGCTCATATAGGTGCCTGAGCAGTGCCTTGTTGCTGTTTCTACACCAACCACGGCCAAACCATTCACATCATTCACATCAATCTGCATCTGTCTGATTCCAGTGTCAGGGTTCAAGAAACCACTCTAGCCCAATCTTACCCTAAGAGCTCCTCCATTGTGGCTCCATGAATTGCTGCAGTGGCTCCGGTGACTCCAGTGGCAGAGTTCAGTCCTGAATTGAGATGCCTTTACCTGCCACTGTGCTGGCCAGTGCTGCCCCCGTGGGATTTCCTCTAAGAGACAGAAAATGAGTCAGAGAAGGAACAGGGGCAAACACAAAGAAAGGTTAAGCTATCGTGTAATATGTCTTCATTAAGTGTGGGGAGATGGAGTGATCCAGTGCAACACACACACAGACACACACACACACACACACACACACACACACACACACACACACACACACACACACACACACACACACACACACACACACACACACACACACACACACACACACACACACACACTACATCCAAAGCCTAACTGACATCCCTAAAAACATCCGTGAAGACACCCTCATCACCACTCTCTTACGCAGACACACACAAACACACTCACACTATGCCTGTGGACCTACTGGACTGGAGGAACTGGCCCTAGTAAGAGCAGCACAATAATTCTGATCTGAAGGAAAGAGAAGGTTAGTTATTCGTCTGAGATGAATTAACATTCCACTGCTGAGGCATGTTGGTACCATGAAGAGGATGCAGAGGCAGCATGGACGCCATTCTTTCTGCTTAGAAATTCTGCACTGCCTGCAGTCCAGGAATAACATGAATATTAACAAGACTGCACAAATATTCAGTTCACACACACCTGCACACGCACACACACAAGCACACACACACACACACACACATACACACAAACACACACGCACACACACATGCACACACACTCCACCACCAGCGGCAGCAGCTGAAGCCTGAAGCACATAAAGCTGTGCATCACTGCCTGCCCAGACATATAATGCACATGCCAATTACTCAACCTTGCCTATGAAGAAGAATAATGCATTCCGCATAGGATACTAAATATGCTAAAAGGTTTTCATTTTAGAAATGACAGAAACAAAAGGAATAGTTTGTACCTGTGATTTATGGATAAAAAAGATTATTATAGAGGCTACCTTATCTGCCCAACCAATGGTAGTATTGGCAGCCAATAAATCACAGACTGGGCCTAACCCAAGTCAATACTGTCTGACCTGGCCTTCTCACAGATGTTCTGTACTGCTGATGTCAAGCTGAACAGCACAGACCACCTGGGGGCATCCTTTCATGATCCCACAGCAGGTACCACACAAAGTGTACGGAAGTGAGAGGATCTACGCAAGTGTCTGAACACCACAGCACAGACATACTGCATAAGACGGGACCCTGGGGCTTTAATCATGGCCCCTTCTGTGGGTCTTGTGCGTCAGCTGCTGGCCTCTTGCCAGAGGAGGTCTTCAGAGGTTCAGAGTAAATATTGGTCATATATTGGGAAGTAAAAAAAAAAGAAGCAAGCAATGAAAGGAAGAGGGGAGCTGTTCGCTTCCTGCATCTTCTGTTGTGAGTCTCTGTGGGAAACTTAAAGTGAACCGTTAAGATTGTGTGTATTATTTAATCACATAACATGTCATCAGCGTCACTAGTTGGTTCAATTCAGTAAGTGAAAATGAACTCCAAATTTGAAACTCAAAGGAAATCAAAGAAAAGAGCCCCAACTCTCAAAAGTCACACCTGTAAAACTAGAACACCACTTTTACATAATATTTGATTTAAAATGAAATCAGAGTTGACAAAACTGCATCCTTTATCAAAACAGGAATGTGTATTGACAAGGTTTAAAGGCACACAGTCCACGATTCTGGCAAAAGGTTGTTGAATTTGAATTGAGTTTGTTTCCCATTTACAGAGCCAGGACTGTGTATGAATACCAGAGGTTTTTTTGCATACACAGAATAGGCAGCCAGAGAATCACGAGGAGCAATGTGCTGAATTTAACAAAAAGTGTATTGGATTAGAATCGTGGACTGCACCTTTAAGATCCTGGCAACACAGTGAAATGACCACAAAACCTGGTGCTGAAAAAACAACTATGTCATGGTTCCAGCGGTGTCAAGGTTAAAGCAGCACATTTGGGATCACGTGACTTCATCCAAACTGTGCTTTCAATAACTGTCTCAACCACTCACAACTCTATTCTATCATGCTGGGTAGGCTTCTACTTTAGGTGCTGCAGGACCACGTTGCAGTACTATTGTAATCTTTTACAGAAATGGAAAAGGTGATAGCTACATGCTATCAGCCACTAACGAAATGGAAACTTTCAGACATGATCATTTATCACATCAGATGACAGCTCAGGCTGCATATTAGACCACCAAAGGATATCCACTATATCACACACACACACACACTACAGTGGATATCCACTATATCAAACACACACACACACACACACTACAGTGGATATCCACTATATCAAACACACACACACACACTACAGTGGATATCCACTATATCACACACACACACACACACACTACAGTGGATACACACTACAGTGGATATCCACTATATCAAACACACACACACACACACACTATATCACACACACACACACACACAAACACACACACACACACTACAGTGGATACACACTATATCATACACACACACACACACACACACACTACAGTGGATATCCACTATATCAAACACACACACACACACACACTACAGTGGATACACACTATATCATACACACACACACACACACACACACACACTACAGTGGATATCCACTATATCAAACACACACACACACACACACTACAGTGGGTATCCACTATATCACACACACACACACACACACACACACACACACACACACACACACACACACACACACACACACACACACACACACACACTACAGTGGATATCCACTATATCAAACACACACACACACACACACACACACACTACAGTGGATATCCACTATATCACACACACACACACACACACATTACAGTGGATACACACTATATCACACACACACACACACACACACACACACACACACACACACACACTACAGTGGATATCCACTATATCAAACACACACACACACACACTACAGTGGATATCCACTATATCACACACACACACACACTACAGTGGATATCCACTATATCAAACACACACACACACACACACACACACACACACACACTACAGTGGATATCCACTATATCAAACACACACACACACACACACACACACACACACACACACACACACACACACACACACACTACAGTGGATATCCACTATATCACACACACACACACACACACACACACACACACTACAGTGGATATCCACTATATCAAACACACACACAAACTACAGTGGATATCCACTATATGGGCCATTCTACCGAATTGGTGCAAAGTGTGGTCCCACAACAAGAAAAACTATTTAAAAAACA
>NC_045174.1:4024140-4041640 GCF_900700415.2 Clupea harengus | reverse complement strand
TCATGGGAATGTCCCATATGATTACTATGTTGGAATGCATTTAAGTCCAGCAAAAGTGAAGAGAAAAAAACACGTTAAACACTTAAACACGTTGAATACTAATTCCTGTTTATTTTGTAGTCAGCACTCAAGTCTATGTCACATGCATGTTGATACTGATTGAAGACATTTTGATCCAAGAGAAGGGATACAGGTTTAAGATGCTGTGGTGTTGACTCAAGATCACTCAAAACTCACACTCAAGTTGACTTGAAATCTATTCTGAAACTTACAGGTAACCAGTGCAGTGATTTGAATACATCACACCAGCATTCAAATCACTGCACTGGTTACCTGTTAGTTTCAGAATAGATTTCAAGTCAACTTGAGTGTGAGTTTTGTGTGATCTTACTAGTCTATAAATCACTCCATAGTCATGCACCTGAATATATAACAGACATGCTCTCAAGGTACACACCCAGCCTGAGGTCCTCTGGCACTGAACTCCTAACAGTTCCAAAAGCCAGGACAAAGAGACATGGGAAAGCAGCTTTTAGTTTCTATGCCCCCAGCCAGAATACCTAAAACGGTGGAAACCTTTAAACATGCACTTAAAACATACCTCTTTGATCTTGCTTATCACTCACTGTAACAGTTATCTGTTTACTTATCTATGGAAATGTTGTGTCTCTTTACAAGTGTTTGTACCGTACAAATAAAGTTTGATTTGATTTGATATGGTGAAATTCTCCCCACATTCTGCAAATTGTTAGTCCAGTGTATGGTCTGACAATTGAAATAAAGAGATTTGGGGTCAAGGGTATCTAAATTGAAAAAAGCCAATGTCTCCTGTGACATCAAATCAAGGAGGCCCCAAATCAATCAGAACTTTAATCAGCCTGTAGATCACGTGTCTCTGGCAAGGCAGTGTGTGTGTAGGGGGAGGGACCCTGGGGTGACTGAAGGGAGGGGATGTGTTTGATTGGCTACTGAGCTTTATTAATACTATTGATGTGTTTGATTGGCTACTGAGCTTTATTAATACTATTGATGTGTTTGATTGGCTACTGAGCTTCAATAATACTATTGATCATTAATACTAGTGATCATTAATACTATTGATTATAATGAATCAGAATCAAACTAGACTGCTCTACATTACCATCACATCACAGACCACACACATCTCAGTCATTTCAGCTGGTCTTTACCTGTATAAAGCATCTTTTTAAGATCAGTGCTTCTATAGATATGGAATTCAACAGAATAAAGTAATTAGTACAACAAAAAAGTAGTCAATTAAATGTAGGAAATATGATTAAAATTATCTAAATTGAAGACATAAAGATTTATCATTTTCAATCAGCCATCTTGTGGAGGGTAAGTCTTTGCAGAAATGTAACCCACAGAAACCTTCAGGTTTAAGCTCAATGCAATGCAAGCTCAACACCTGTACTGTTTATCAGATTTTCAGGATGTCAGTCCCCGTATCTATATGAAGGGGTATGACTTGGAGTGTGTGTTCCTGTGTACACCACAAGGTGGTGTTCTCTGACAGCTAAGCATCAGTGGAACCTTTGCTCCTGACAGTCTGAATGTCCAAGGCTTTTGGCTTGATGGCTCAGTTTGTATGCATTTTAGATCATAATGAATATTAAAACTAAAACTAAAAGCTTCCTTCCTAATGGTTTCCATTTCATACCTCAAATGTATACATAACATGCTTGGATACATGGGGCCAGGAGAATAGTGTGGCCTATATCCAAAATATAGACACATTACTGACTGAGTTGAAGCATTCTTAATATACTAAATTTGTAATAATACATTTGTAATAATAAATATTAAAGAAGTGATGAGCTGTAAGCTAAATTATATGACTGTACTGTGGTGAAACACCCCAATGTTGGTGTTAATATTGACAAAATACCGTTTTTATTCAAATCAACATTTTATTGATTGAAAATGTGAGCCATTTTCAATCAATAAAATGTTAATTTAAATAAAAACATGCCATCTACTGTATAAAATCATCCAAGGCCGATACTGACATAGAGTCAACCATTTCTATGTCATGATATACATACATTCGAGAGGAGTAAACTCTCTGTCCCTCAGGTATTATATAGATCTGGATCTTTACCACCCCTATTCATTTCAATGGCTACTTAAGCCAAGGAAATCCCAAATTGATTGCGACATCTTTAAAAATGTCATCACATGGGTGCTCACTTCCAGCGCCATTTATGTGAAAAGACAATAAAGCCACATAACATATGACAACTGGCGCTAAAAATAGTGTGTCCTCTTTGCGGATTGGTAGATGTTCCCAGCTTGAAGACTGACAGCTCATGCACAGGTTTAGTGTAGGGCCCGAGCCCCCTCACGCATGCTTGTTGACCACATTTCTTATTTCAGGAAAGCAATAAAGTAGACTGGCTGCGGAGTATTGGGTCAAGACTAATGCCTACTATTGTAGTGATCACAGTAGTCAGTTGTATCTCTGGCATCTTTGCCGTTACACTCAGGCACAAGCATTCAAACACTGAAACAAGATGGCAGATGGGCACGGGCATATATACTGTATGCGGGCACAAGAGGGCAAGTGTAGGCAAGAAACTTAAACATCAGGGAAAACCACACATCGAACCCAATTGTCAACCGAAAACTACACGCTAACTTCAACCAGGGAAACCACGGGATACGCCCACATTTTTACAATAAGTGACTCACTCGCACATTCACAGTGCATTCTGGCACACAACTAAGTCACACACACCACCCGGAACACGCACACAACATGCTCGCTACACGCCACATAGCCCCCGCCCAGGCAGGGGCGTAAGACTTTATTTATATAGCACATTTCATACAAGAGTTGCAGTTCAAAGTGCTTAAGTGTCCCCATCAACCCAAGCCTTAAGCACAAAGCCCTACAGTCGGGCAGGGAGCTCTTGTGGGTGCTGTGAGCGCCCTGGACACGTTTCCGGGGCCAGTAGACTGGGCAGAGACCCATACCTTCCGCTCAGGGCAAAGACCCATACCTTGTCTCCAGCGACAAAGTCTTCCCCCTGATACCAGACATCGTTGGCTCAATTCTGGCTTGCCCCAGCCTCATTTATTGTCCACCTGGCCAGCTCATGCACCTCCTGCAGCCTGGCTCGCTGATGACAGTAGTAGTCCAGTCCAGGCTGGCTCTCCACTTCTGGCTTTGGGGGCAGCCCAAACACCAGGTCCACGGGGCTGTGCAGCGAACATCAGGGCTGCGGGGGGCTGGGCTGGGCATTAAATCTTTTTCAGTCAGCCAAGATGTCTGTGAACTGCCCCAAAAGAGCTGGAGCTGCACCTCTAGTCCAGTCTGTCGCAGCTCCGTTGGCACTGCTCCTTGATGGCCTGACTGGTCTCACTGGCGGTGGCGCTGTCTGTGTGTTGGTCCCCTGGAAACTGTTCAGCCCTCCGTCCCAGTGGCTGCTGGCTGTGAGGGGGGCTGCTCAGACGGGAAGAGCTACGGCTTCAGCACACAGGCGGAGTTGTGCCCGCGACAAGTCCACCGCAGTCCCCCACCTGGCCAGCAAGTCCAGTCCAACCATGCGAGTAAGGCATGTTAGTGTGAGGTGCTCTCAGAAGGGTTCAGTCTTCAAGAGATTCTTGAAGATAGTGAGGGACACCTCTGCTCGGATAGCTTTTTTAGTGTTGATATTGTGATGGATAGATGGATTGGACAGGATGACCAAGAGTTAAGTCTTAGAGTGGTTTAGTTGAGGGTGCCATTCCTTCATCCATGTGGATATGAGAGAGACAAGCTGAGATCTGTGCAGAGATCATGGGGTGATTTACTTTATTTTGCAAAGGGCCATTCATGCTTTCAATGTCGCATAATACTTTCCCTTGTGCTTTTGGCAAATAAGTGTGCATTGGACTGGAATGACGTTGATTGGTTTAGCGTCGATTGGTTTATAGGACACTAAGCCACTATCAGTGCTGGTTCTATAGCCAGAAGGACATGCCTGCTGTCCAACAAGATGTTGATATCAAGTGTACCTTGGCATTTCTCCAAAAGTCTTCCCAGCCAAGCTGTATGGTTTGGGGGATTCCTGTCTACTCAGCCCTAATGCCCACTTCCTGTTTTGTGGTGGTTTCTACCAACTACATGTTGGCATTTGCCTTACCGGGTTTCTGAGTTTTTGATCTTTGTGCTCTTATACTGTATGTCACTACCTGCCACACCTTACCATGGGTTTGGTTTCCATGGGAACCCCAGCATCAAACCCTTATAGGTTGAAATGGGTTGTCGTGATGATGTGGACCTTCCGTAACGTCTTGCTGCTTCTCTGGCTCTGCCATCTTTCTGTGCATTACACTAGCATCTGATCTAACACCACTGTAACACATCTTCATTATAAATGTTACATTTCACTTTTACATTGTTGAAATACTAGGCGTGCATTTTCCCCCACTTTCCCTGAGTTTTTAATTAAGATAAGATCCATTTTACTGCCAGTATGTTATACACGTCACCTTAGTTGAACTCCTCCTACTTCATCCATCAGTTTAGAGAGAGAGAGAAGGAGAGAGAGAGAGAGAGAGAGAGAGCGCAATAAGATAAGGTTGGCAAGACGATCCACACCCAGCAGCCATAAGGTGTGCACTGAAAAGTACTCTGTGTCTATTTTCTTTGCCCCTTGTGTTACCCTTCTGCTTCTGTCCAGATGGATAAGGTGAAGTTCTCCTGCTCCTCACTCTTGAGCATCCGTGGGCTACTGCACATAGCCCAGGTGGTAGTTTGTGTCGTCACCTTTATACTGAGTGGATTTTCACCTAAGCCAGGGCACAGCTACTGGATATACTGCATGGTCATCTGGCCCCTTAGTGCCATCCTCACCCTGGTCATCACCGTCGTGGAGATGTTCCTCATCCACAAGTTCATCCTGGTCTTCTGCATGGACTGGGATGACTTCACCACAGGTATAGCTTTCATCAGCTCCCTCACCACCTGTACCTGTGCCATCTGTTACTGTACGTTTTATCTCTGTCTGAAATGTCTGTGGGACTGGCTGGTGGCAGTTCTGGCCATCGTGTGTTGTGCGCTCTACATCTTCGAGTTTGTGAAGGACAAGCTGGACTCCACGCGCTCTGTGAAATACCTCGCTGCCCTCCCTGGAATCTTCAAGATCCTGGAGGCGTATGTGAGCTGCCTCATCTTCATCTCGCTGATGGGATACCAGGGGCAGCCGGGGCTGATCTGGTGCGTCGTGGCTTACATCATCCCGTTTCTCATAATACCAGTCGTCATCGCGGTGAATGTGATGAAGAAGCTGCGAGACTGCCTGCCTTTCAATCTGACCCGCGTCGAGTTCCTCATCCTCGTCATCTCCGTGTTACTCTACATCAGCGCAGCAATCCTCTGGCCAGTCTATACTCTCCGCAACAACCCTCGGCCTGATGACTGCCCAACAGGTGGCTGCGCGTGGAGTTTCTTTTTTTTGGTTACATTCATGACGTATATCAACCTCGGCCTTTTCACTGTGGAATTGGTGTTCACACTTCTGGGGATATGTGGGTTTAAACGTTCCTGAGGCACATACATGGACAAACCAAACAAAACACACACGCACACAATATAGCATGTTTAAACAACCAATGTCTTATGCTTTTACATTTTCAATAAAAAGACAATCACATCCATTAAATATCATGTTTGAAATAATAGAAACTTCTATGTCTGGAAAACTGGATGCTAGACAGATTTTCTTTTAGGCCAACACCTGGCTTTTTCATGGCTCACCAATAAAATGATGTAAACTTATATTAAAGGGATACATTTTTGTAGATAATTAAGATTTAGGTGTGGGTTACCTTGTGCTAAGTTTGACGGTAGATCCTACTTCCATGCCATGTTTCCATAGTCTCTATTGACTTATACAGTGTCCATTTCACAGCTCATTATGTAGGCAAAGCATACATGCATACTTCCAGGCTATATGTAAATACAGTTCAAATGGACAATGATACTGGATTATGTTCAGAGAGTTTATCTTGGAGTGGGAGACGTTTTGAATGGTATCCTCTTTAGCAAAAATCTATGGAGAAAATCATTCCCTTTTACAAAGGAGCATGGTAGGACGATGATTCTCCATATCTGATGTACACTTAGTTGTGACCACAGAATCGAATTGGTTTGAAAGCATGCTGTTATTTTCCATAAAAGTGTTTTTTTTTTCACCTGGTAGTCTAAATCGGCATTGTAATAAACAAGTACTGGAAGTACTGTTTTCAGCATAAGATATCGGCAATGTTAAAACCTTAGTCAAAAATATTAGAACCTTCGTTTAAAATATTGAAAACAGTTTTTATTAGTGTCTTGTTACTGCTTGACTTTGTACTACTGTTGAATAAAAACAATTGAACCCCTGAGGGCGGGTGTCATGTGTTGTGTTGTGTTGTATGCCAGAAGAGACCAGACTGTTAATGAATTACTGCATTTGCATCCAGAGATCTCTTACACAGCAGGTAAGTCACATCAGAGGGCAGGGAGTGGTGAACATACACCAGAGGATCTCAGGCACCAAAGGACACCACATCACACTGCATGTGTGTGGGACTCTCTCTTCCAAGCCTCTGTGAGTTTTATTGAGTGAGAGGAGAAAGCACAGTAATGGGATGCTTAAGTATGTCCCACATCCTGCGTGTGGTGGAGGCAGCGCTGTGTGCTTTGGCTCTGCTCCTCTGCATGCTCCGGCAACCGGCCATTCACCCGTACAGCGTGTGGTGCGAGTTCGCCTGGACCTTCTGCCTCATCGTGGCCGTGGTGATCCTGGTGGTGGAGAAGCTGAAGCTGGACCTGATGCTGGCGATGTTCCTGCAGCACTCCTGGGGCGACCTGGCCACGGGCCTCACGCTCCTCTGCGCCCTCATGCTCCTGTCCGCCTCCGTCATCTACTCGGCGCGCTTGCTGACGTGCATCTGCTTTTTGGAAATACTGTGCGCGATCATCTCCTTCGTTGCCACGCTGGTCTTCCTGGTCGATGGAGTGATGGCCAAGATGAAGTCCCCGGGCAAGGGGTACCTGTCTGCCGTGTGCGGGGTCCTGCGTTTCACCGAAGCCTTTCTCGCATGCATGCTCATGGCCGCGTTTGCTTCTTATTTCCTGGGTGTGAGTTCTACACAAATCCCACCAGCCATGGGATGGTGCCTGTTTGTGTACGTGGTGTGTTTTATTGTGACGGTGCTGATAATACTGTTTAACCTGGTGAAGCTGCTGAAAGCCCTTCTGTGTGTGGATAAGATAGAGGTGCTTGTCAATATCGTAGCTGTGCTCCTTTACCTCTCGGCTATCATACTATGGCCCATCTATGGAAAGCGGCATTACTTCAGCGCTTTCAAATGGGACAGTGATCAGCGCACAACATCATATTATGGCTATCGCTACCGTGACCTTATGGTTGTGACGGCCTTGACCGCGATAAACTTACTGCTGTATGTAGTGGATCTGATTCTGTCTGTGCTGGCACTCAACAAACGCATATGATGGAAGACAGTTAGCAGTAGAGAGCAAAGGTAATATTAGCAGAGCTTTAGACTACTGTATTAGTGCATTTATAATAATTTTTCTAAGCAATAAAATTCAGTATTGCCCATAAAGTTTTCCAGTACTGTTTGTTTAATGTCCTTTTGAGTGCTCTGTACAGTAGAGTATGTATGTCAGTGATCTGCTTAACATCCAAAACATTGTCAGAAGAAACCATTTGCATGTGATGGATTTAATGCCATGAAAATTTCCTGTAAATTGTTACAAAAATCATATAAAAAGAGCACAAAACAAAGACATCCATATCCAGATATGCACTGAACACAGAGAACACTTCAATCATTTTCCTAACGGAACACATGGACCATGAGACACTGTCAATAAGATAGTATTCAAATATAGATAGGAGCTATATTCTGGCACTTCAGAGAACATACTGTCTGTTTGCTAATGCAAATATTCAACTCACACTGACCCAATACCAGAGGAGCCGTTGTGTCCCACACGCACAACCACCCACACACAGACACACACACGCACACACACACAGGCAGATACACACACTCACCCACACACACACACACACACACACACACACACACACACAGACACACACACACACAGACACACAGACACACACACACACACAGACACACACACACACACACACACACACACCCACCCACCCACCCACACACACAGGCAGACACACACACATACACACACAGAGAGAGAGAGAGAGAGAGAGAGAGAGAGAGAGAGACTAAGCGTCTGGTCCAGGTGTGGTCTGAGAGCTAGTCCTCCTCCTCCCTCTCCAGGAGCCCCTGGAAGCAGATGTAATGGGCGCTGCAGTAGATTGGAGGTTTGTTGGGGCTGGCCTGCACCTGCTCCGGCTTCTGGGATCTGAAGGGGTTCACCACGGTGGCCTTGATGTGCATTTCCAACTCCAGCAGGATTTGAAGGGTGTACTCCAACTCAGGTTCACTACAGTCACACAGAAACATATGCACGCACTTAGAAACAAAGGTTCTCCTCAAAGAACTGAGAGACCTACAGAGACAAAAAGAGCAAGGTTCTTCTAAATGCCCTCTCCACAAAGGACCCTCTATTGGCAAAATAATTGCTCAGGATGAATGAAAACAGATTCTTCAGCTGCAAGACAGCATGGTAAAAGCTCGTACCTATTTTATTCTAATTCTAGAAGGATATATTGACTGAGTGGAATGTTTGAATAGATAAAACTCTTGTTATCATCGGTAGTCTACTGTGTGTGTGTCAATGTTACACATAGCTCTGCGCACTGAGTCCGCTCTGTAATGCTGCTGGATGAAATGAGATGGAGAAGACTTGTCTCTTACTCTGTGGTGGTGAAGAGAGTGGGTATGTTGAAATCCCGCAGGAGCAGCAGAGTTGGCAACCAGGTCTGGTCCACCTTCTCCTCCTGGTCCATATTCTCCTCACTGGCATCCACACCTACAAAGGGGAGTTGGGAAGACATGTTCAATGTGTATCAATACTGTCCCAGTCAGTTTGCAGCACGCCATGTACTGACAGAGTCTAAGAGTCTGAAGCACTGTGTTGATTGGCTGGGGATTGTTTATGGCCTCAGTCTGAGCCAGTATGTTTGTTTCAATTCGCTGAATTTGACAAAAAGTGTATGGGATTAGAATCGCGGACGACACCCTTTAAGTTTTTCAGTATTCCTTTTCTATACCTGGGTTAAATCCCACCACCAAGTCAGGTTTGGCTCCCTCCCCTTTCTCCAGCACATGTTCCCAGAACTGGTGGTAGAGGCCCTTGTAGCCGCTGATGTAGGTCTTCCCTCGGGGCCCAAACGCTGTGAGTGGGGGCCGCATGGCCTTCCCCTCCACCACCTCCGGCCCCACCATCACCACCTCCATGCCCTGGTGTCCAGGGAACATGTGGCTCAGCTCGTCCATGTCAGTGACTCGGGCCTGCAGGGTCTCACTGTGGGCAGCCCCCACTACATGAATGGTGAGGGGTCGGGAGTAGGGGTCCAGCTTGAACAGCTTGATGGCCATACCGATGGTCAACGGCCGAGAGAGGAACTCGCTACACACACGCCACACCGACTCTCTCAGATCGGCCTCCTCTGGGCGTGAGCGGCCGGCATTGTCCCAAAGCTCAGTCATGTTCTTTCCAGACAGGATGGGGTCCACTCGAGAGGCCAGATCCCCCTGCATGGAGAGCCAGTCTTCCCAGCTGTTGACCTCTGCAGCAGGGCGGGTCCATGCGTCTGTGGGGAACGGGAGATCACCTTAGGGAAAAGAAAGTTCTTGTTATATTTGTGCAATAGAGCTTTTCTGCTCTCCTAGAGTTCACTTTCAGTCTTAGTGAGTAATGTTTCAGCAAAAAGTGAAAACCACTTTTCCTGTCTTTTTAAGTCATTTATTGAATTAATTTGGTCTTTTGTGGCCCAGGACAACCAAACAAAACCTTTACCTAACCCTAAAACTGAACATGTTAGTGCTCCATGTTTCTGTTGCTTGAGAAAGTCAACAGATGAGCCAATAGACTTTAAAAAAAAACAACAACAATGAATTACCCTCATGGTTGCTCACCTTTGTAGATGAGCCACTCCACCCGTCTGTCTATGGCTGCACATCTGAGTGTATTACACAGCTTCTTATGTTGGGGCCAGTGCTGCTTCTGACAGTCCCTACAGCAGTAATATACATTCACACATCTAAAAGATTGAATTCCCAAAAGGAAAGCAACGGGAAGAGAAAGTAGGTGAAGAGAGAGGTTAGGAGAAGAAGTAAGTGGTTTGGTTGCACTGTAGAAAAGATGTGTAATGAGGAATCATTTTTTTTACAGATTTAATATTCTCTGGGTGATTGGGAGTATGTGTGATGGAGACCAGTCCACTTACTTTCCACAGCGTTTCAGGGCCTTAGGATCTGGTAACTGAGCTGGTTTTCTGTCACAGGTTGCACATACCCTGAACGTCTCCTCTATCTTCTCAAACATTTCTTTTTGTGAGTGAAAAGCCAGGGCATTGCCTTTACTCCGAGGAGCAACACTAAGCAGAGACAGAGAAAAAACGTCTAAAGGCATAATGTAATGCTTTTTGAGCATGAACAGCATTGAGGCATACACATTCAAGATTAACAAAGTCACAAGTTAATGGTATTCGTAATGTTAAATGAACATATCACAAGTACAGAGCCGTATGGTACTACGGAGTACAGCGACTGATTTATGCCTTCGTAAGGCTTAAACCGAAGTCTTAAACTGAGTAGAGATTATGTTTACCCCGTGCATATGTGGGCCCACACCTGCTTTTCTGAACGAGCACAATTCCTTCGCAACTTCTATTTTCAGACCGCTATTTTTAGACCTGATAACCATATAGGGAACAACGCCTGAAAAGTTATATACATTTACATTACATTTAGTCATTTAGCAGACGCTTTTGTCCAAAGCGACGTACAAGGGAGAGAACAGTCAAGCTACGAGCAATAGAGACCTAGTGTAACAATAAATACTACTTTACATAAGAAATAGAACAAAGAAATAGAAAGAAGTGCAGGAATGTATGTATATGATTGCATGTTTTAGGACTTGAGATCAACATCAATAATATTACAGAATGATAGCAGGCTCCGCGTTACCATCAGCATACGTATGCTCGTACGGGAGCGTTGGAACATGGCCCACGCGTCACTGACGCTTATTATGCCAAGGGCGCGCGCACAGGAATCCTGGTTTTTGAAAAGTGTGTTTGAAACCGTCTTGTTGCAATCACACACATCCATGCACACAGAACAGCATATTTACGTTTCCGCTAGGATTTGTTCATGGAGTTTGTCCATTTCGAAGACTATACATTTAGTTTATTTTAAGCCGCAAAATAAAATCCAGGCATACGCAAAATTCCATGGGTTGATTAGACACGTGACACAGTATAACAATGCATTTATTTTCTTACCTCGTCGGTTCTGTCATATTGAAGTTAGATGTAACGACAAGCAAAACGTTCCTTCAACGGACTTTGCCGAAAGGGTATTAGACGCTTCAAGTAACGTTGGTGCAAAGGAGACCCTCCAACATGCACCATTTATACCCACCACCTGCTTGTGCTCGTGTTCAGGACCCTTCTGGAGGCTTCTCTACGTGAACGGAACGAAGATCAAATAGCAAATCACCGATGTCGGAGATTTCCCATCCCGGCCCAAGAGTGAATTTATTCTACAAACAGCAACAGAAACTTTTAAACGCCTTTCACGTTCGTATATAGAATGAACATATTATTAAAACCAATTTATAACAAGTAAGCAATAAATAAGTAGAAAACACCTCTGGAATTCATTTGAATGTTTAATTGGTTGCTGTTTGCATTTTAAGCTTATGGTATGAATATTTCAAATGCGTACATTGACTTGTTTGAACCAAATAAAAAGTCAAGGGCGACATGGAATCCAGACGTGTAGGTAAAAAATAATGCAAACACAAAATACCTCAAAGTTATATAAAACGCTGAGCGCTAGTTTGTACATCCATGAAACACACTAACAGAGAGACAGGGAGATGGGGTAGGAGGGAGGGAGTGAGAGAGAGAATAGGCCCATGAATTTAGGCAGTCGCATCAGTCGCACAGCATCACAAGCACGTCTCGGAAGCTGAAAAGAGTCTTTAGGCCTGCTCTGCCTCGCCCTCCTCCTCCTCCTCTCTCTCCAGCAGCCCCTGGAAGCAGATGTAATGGGAACTGCAGTAGACTAAAGGGTTGTTGGGGCTGGCCTGCACCTGCTCCGGCTTCTGGGATCTGAAGGGGTTCACCCCAGTTGCTTTTAAGTCCATTTCCAACTCCAGCAGGATCTGAAGGGACTCTTCATACTCTGCCTCGCTACACACAGAGAGCAAGAGAGAGAGAGAGGGAGAGAAAGAGAAAGAGAGAGCCAGAGAGTGAGAATCTCTCTAAGAGAATACATTCGATTTTGGGGGGGCATTTGATCAACCATTAATATGCATTACACTTCCAATTCTGGCCGCTAGGAGGCGACAGTTGAACAGCAATTCTCCACTCACTAATGTTTTCATTTCATTCTTTGTGGGAAGTACAATTGATGGAGACACCTCATTCACTAAAGATTGCAGAAATTCTTAACAGGTATCTTGCATAATGTTAATGAAAAATGTGTTGCTGCTGCATGGTTTATTTCCAATTTGTTCAGGCTAGAAACGTTTCTTCAAGCTGGAGATAAGCGGTTGGAACAGTGATATTTAGCGGGAGGTAAGCCTTGTGGTGACGTCGCCTTGCTGATCCTGTCTATTTGCTATACCTGAGGTGATGTCATCAGCAAGTCTAAGAGCTTTTTCAGACAGAATTAGTCAGGACATTTCACTCACAAATAATCATCAGTCATTTGAATAGGATAAGGAGTGTTGGGAGAAATTGTTGAGCTGGTGATATCTTCCTAGTTAGCCCGAATACCCACACTGGGGCAAATGTTTGAATGAAAGTCATATCATAGTAATTATTAACACATTTCAAATCAGTTTTTGGTCAGAAAGAAAGAAAGAAAGAAAGAAAACTACCACATAACTAAAAGTTATGTTTCTAGAGAACTTTGCTATTATACTTTGATGAAACATGGCAAACAAATGTCTAAGTGAGTATAAGTCATACAGAAATATGGTATTGGTGTGGTTTGGTAACTTTTACTGTGTACAATTCTTATTTCCTTCAACTAATAAATGTAGAAGTTCACTGGGCACAACCAAAACCTCATTACTGAGCAGTAAGGGCTTCATATAGTTTAGTATGGTTGGGTTAAAGAGTGATTCATCTGTGACTATGGACCGAACACTGTTGCCAAGTATTGCTCCACTTCAGAAATGTTTACTTACTTAAACACGGTAAACATCGACGGGATGTTGAAGTCTCGGAGCAGCAGTAATGTTGGCAGCCAGCCCTCTCCTAAACCATGGGATGCATGGAATCCTGGGAAAAGCAGACAGTATAAAGCCTTCAGAGCTCGGAGTCATGTTATTTGTATCTGCCAATGACAGCTGTTCCCATTTCATCATTTTTCACATACAGAAAGCATATCTCCCTCTGCATAATATGTGCTGATATGGTATATCGTATGTCAGGGGGCAACCTGTACATCATACATGGGGTATGTGTGGTGTGTAGGGCTTCAGCAACTCATCCATCTCAGAGATCTCAGAGATCTCCAGGCGCCCTTAGACTCTCTCTGACCCGTTCTTGTGTAAGACCTGGGTTGAATAAATAAACTGGTCACTGGTTTCCCTCGCTCTGCCTCGTGCTCTCTCTCTCTCTGTGTGTGTGTGTGTGTGTGTGTGTGTGTGTGTGTGTGTGTGTGTGTTTGTGTGTGGCGCCATTTGCCCTACTCTTCCCTGCTCTGTCTAATGTGTTGTATATTTAGCCCTATGACACCCTGTGATAGATGAGACTGTGTGTGTGTGGCGTAGGGGACACAGGGGCCAGAGGGTGAGGATGTCTTTACGTCTACTTAGCGGATTGAAAGAACCTGTAGAAAACAGCTGTCAAATAACAATACTTGCTCGACTGCTTACTTTGCTGATGATCTGACCTGTAAACAGCTGTCAGCTCTCATCACCACCTCTATTGACAATCAGTCTGTGTGTGTGTGTGTGTGTGTGTGTGTGTGTGTGTGTGTTTGTGTGTGTGTGTGTGTGTGTGTGTGAGAGAGAGAGATAGAGAGAGCCTGTTGGTCTGTCAATATATGACCTGAAAGAACCTGACCTAAGGTGAATAAGTCTGTGTGATATAAATTCATTTGAAGAAACTCTGTGTACATGTCTCTGAAGGAGAGATCAGTTGCAGCTTGCAAGACATTCTGTGTGTAGTTGCGCTAGTGTGTCTGTGTGTGTGCGTGCGTGCGTGTGTGTGTGTGTGTGTGTGTGTGTGTGTGTGTGTGTGTGTGTGTGCGTGTGTGTGTGTGTGTGTACTGTGAGGAGCTGCTGAAACCCAACATCTAATGCCAGATTTGCCCACCTGTGCTCATAAATCATCTGCGAGGGCATTAAAAGTCAGCCTGAGACACTCATGCACACCCCCCTTCTTACACACCAACACACACACACACGCAGCACAGCATATTGCATTTCCATTCTTGGCTTCTTGATGTCTAAGGCAACAGATATGTCCCATCCTCTAGCAGCTAAAAGCTGTAAATTGCAACGTATGACTCAAACACTAACTATTCTCAACAATCTGTGAAAACAGAGGCTGAACAAGGGCTCTGCCACTGGCCACTGAGACCCCCATCACTATTCCAAAGTCACTGCTGCTGTAGGTGGAAGGATGCCGGTTGGTGTTTCTGTTCGGTTGTGTCTGTGTATACATGAGAAAATCATATGAATACTGTACATACGAATACATCCATACCTGGGTGGAATCCCACAACTAAGTCTGGCTTTGCCGCTTCTTCCTTCTCCACCACGTCTTCCCAGAACTGGTGGTAGAGGCCCTTGTAGCCGCTGATGTAGGTCCTCCCTGTGGGCCCAAACCCACTGAGTGGGGGCCGCATGGCCTTCCCCTCCACCACCTCCGGCCCCACCATCACCACCTCCATGCCCTGGTGTCCAGGGAACATGTGGCTCAGCTCGTCCATGTCAGTGACTCGGGCCTGCAGGGTCTCACTGTGGGCAGCCCCCGCCACATGAATGGTGAGGGATTGGGAGTAGGGGTCCAGGTTGAAGAACTTGATGGCCATACCGATGGTCAATGGCCGATGGAGGAACTCGCTACACAAACGCCACACCGACTCTCTCAGATCGGCCTCCTCTGGACGTGGTCTGTTGACGCTTTTCCAAAGCACGGTCATGTACTTTCCAGACAGGATGGGGTCCACTCGAGAGGCCAGATCCCCCGTCATGGAGAGCCAGTCTTCCCAGCTGTTGACCTTTGCAGCAGGACGGGTCCATGTGTCTGTGGGGAACGGGAGTTCACCTGAGACAATAGGAGTGGGGTGATTAAATAACAGCTTTCCTGAAAACAGATTCTTTCATTTCCATACAGTGAAGCTTTTTAGCTGACATTTAAGGACTGGCTTATGCAGAAATGAAACTCAGAATAATCTTTTTAATACTTCATATTTTAAATTAATTTAAAGCAACAATAAATAGTTTTTGGCTTGTAGCTTCCCCTGAAGTCTTGGAGGTATTTAACGTTTACGCCAGTGTTGTAAAAACGCATTTAAGATATAGGCAGCTTCGCATACACGTGTATTTGTTGATGAGCTGAAGATCAAATTAGACGAGAAGTCGGAAACCAATCAAATATGTCGACCGAGATGGTAAGAATATTCAAAGATTTTACAGAAATGTGACTGCATAGTTCTATTTATTGTGATATCGGAGATGAACGCTAACATAAGCAAAACAATGACAACATTTAGTTTAGATGAAATACTGCTTTTAAATAATACTTTTCAGCCTATATACATTGTTTTCTAAGTGTTTGAATGTGGAGTGCGTGTTATCGAATACAATATTGTTATCAAAAAGCTACATATTCATAATATACATTGGAACGTGTAATTTATTACAAGCTAGCGAAGTTAGGTTTCCAAGGTTGTAAGTTTGAATGTGGAGTGCGTGTTATCGAATACAATATTGTTATCAAAAAGCTACATATTCATAATATACATTGGAACGTGTAATTTATTACAAGCTAGCGAAGTTAGGTTTCCAAGGTTGTAAACTTCCAAGGCTTACTTTGCGTGAGATTGACGAAGACTGACCACATTTTTCGCGTGTGATAAACTTATTTGCATGCTAGTCTGAGATGGGACTGAGGTCGATGACTTTTGGCATCTACTAAAACTACATATCTCCGTGAGACAGGGATGACACTGATAAGGCTACAGCCTACGTAGCTGTAATTACATTTCATAAATTACATTGGCGGGGATGTACATCACAATATGTCCCCTGCTGGGAGTAGACGTTACTTGCCGCTTTTGATAGCTGGAAAAAGGACCAATTCAGTATGTTTGCAGCTACAGCTGTATAACGGTTTGCACAATCAAGGCACTCAAGTCAGGTAACACACAAGTAGCATGCTAAGCTAACGAAACATGAACCATAGACCAGCTGGCTGTAAGGGAATGCTAACAGACAAAGTCAACTATCGCTAAATTCCTTGGCTAGTGGAACTTGGGTGGCAAGTTAGCCAGATAGCGATCACAATAACATAACAAAGAAGCGTACTCGAGAGCACTTACTACTAGCATCAATGTCCAAGCGTGCTAACATCGATAACGAGATGTCTTGCTAGCGGCTAAACCTAGCGAAACCTACTGCCAGAAAGCAAGTTGAAGTACTTCCGCCCAGGAACGGGCGGCTCCAGAAATCTCACATACCGCAGTATTTTCCCTACAGACCCTCGATGGCAATGGCGGAGAGGCCATTCTCCATATTAAAAGTAATTGTAGCGGTACAATTTTTTTCAAGCTGTTATTTTAAGGTCAAATTGTTACATATTGTCAGGGCTCATTCTTTTTTTAGGTGAAATTCAAAGGGAGGCAGAATCACAGGTTGGTAGATGAACAATCTACAAATATGGGAAATAATAAGAATTGTATTTCCGGAATATGATTTTTGCATAGGTTTACACTTACCTGTTGAAAATAGCCATTCTACCAGTCTGTCAATTGCCACTAGACGTAACTTCTTGCAGAACTTCTTATGAAGAGGCCAGTCCTTCTTCTGACATTCTTTACAGCAGTAATACAGATTAAGGCACCTAGAGGATAGGAGAGAGTGAAAGAAAGGAGATATAAACACAAATATAACCAATGATCTAAAGACATGAGCTGCTAGTCTGGGCAGTCACGCCACAACTTGAAATGTCTTTTGTGGTGTAGCGTGATGGTGCTATATGGGTGGCATACTTTTCATTGTCACGGCAGCACTGATCATAAACTCTGACCTTTATCTAAAGCAAAACTCAGTCAGTATGCGCTGTCATAATGACTA